>NC_088243.1:9983387-10163387 GCF_036934945.1 Oncorhynchus masou masou | reverse complement strand
TTCATTGACCTAGTCTTATATTTAGTAATTCTATAAGAGATTAGAGATGTCAGATACATTGGAAGTGTTTTTTTGCATTATCTCTTTATAGATAAATTACAAACTACTGCTCTCTTCTGTCGGTTAAAGAGACCCAACCTACTTGTAGATATAAGGAACAGTGGTGAGTTTTAAAACCAGAGTGGCACACCCTGACCTTAGTATTCTTTGTTTTCTTTGTTATTTTGGTTAGGTCAGGGTGTGACGTGGGTGATGTATGTGTTTTCACTTGTCTAGGGGTTTTGTATGTTTATGGGGGTGTACTCTATCTAGGTGTTTTTGTAAGTCTATGGTTGCCTAGGTTGGTTGTCAATTAGAGGCAGCTGTCTATCGTTGTCTCTGATTGGGAACCATATTTAGGCAGCCATATTTTTGGGGTATTTTGTGGGTGATTGTTCCTGTTACGGGACTGTTTTGTCTTCGTTGATTTGCCGGTTTATTGTTTTGTTCGTTGTTTAAGTATCCCATTTAAAATATGGATTATCATCACGCTGCATCTTGGTCCTCCTCTCTTTCACCCGAAGACAAACGTGACACAGAGCCAGTAATGAACCTCTGGGCATAACGACATACAGCACCTAAGGGTTTAACTGTGGACGCTGCAGCATGCATGTAAACAACATCCCCATAATCAAATACACACACAAAGGTAGACTGAACCATTTTCTTCCTATTAAGCAGATAAGCAGGCTTTTGTTTTTGTAAAATAAACCAAATCTTAAACTTCAACTTTCTTACCAGCTCAGATATGTGTTTTGAAAGAACTTGTCATCTAGGCATTCCATTTCTATACCATTTAGCCTAGTAATTTTATAGTCATTTATAGTGGCAAAAAGTATTGGAACCCTTTGGAATTACCTGGATTTCTGCATAAATTGGTCATAAAATTTGATCTGATCTTCTAGGCCACAACAATGTAAACATTCACAGTGCAGGGTGGAAAAAGTATGTGAACCCTGGTTGACCCTCCTTTGGCAGCAATGACCACAACCAAATGTTTTCTGTAGTTGCGGATCAGACCTGCACAACGGTCGAGGCATTTTGGACCATTCCTCTTTACAAAACTGTTTCAGTTCAGCAATATTCTTGGGATGTTTGATGTGAACCGCGCTCGAGGTCATGCCACAGAATCTCAAACGGGTTGAGGTCAGGACTCCAGAAGGCATATTTTCTTCGGTTGAAGCCATTCTGTTGTTGATTTACTTCTGTGTGTTGGGTCGTAGTTCTGTTACATCACCCAACTTCTGAGCTTCAATTGTCGGACAGATAGCCTTACATTCTCCTGCAAAATGTATTGATGAACATGGGAATTCATTTTTCCGTCGATGAAAGCAAGTTGTCCAGTACCTGAGGCAGCAAAGCAGAGCAAACCATGATGCTCCCTCCACCACCGTTGGGATGAGGTTATGATGCCTTTTTTTCTCCACACACAGTGTTGTGTGTTCCTTCCAAACAACTCAACTTCAGTTTCATCTGTCCACAGAATATTTGCCAGTGGCGCTGTAAAACATCCAGGTGCTCTTTTGCGAACTTCAGAAGTGCAGCAATGGGTTTTTTGGTCAGCAGTGGCTTCTTCTGTGGTGTCCTCCCATGAACAACATTCTTGTTTAGTGTTTTACGTATCGTAGGCTCATCAACAGAGATGTTCGCATGTTCCAGAGATTTCTGTAAGTCTTTAGCTGACACTCTAGTATTCTTCTTAACCTCATTGATCATTCTGCGCTGTGCTCTTGCAGTCATCTGTGCAGGATGGCCACTCCTAGGGAGAGTAGCAGCAGTGCTGAACTTTCTCCATTTATAGGCTATTTGTCTTACTGTGGACTGATGAATATCAAGGCTTTTAGAGATACTTTTGTAACCCTTTCCAGCTTTATGCAAGTCAACAATCCTTAATCTTAGGTCTTCTGAGATCTCTTTTGTTCGAGGCATGGTTCACATCAGGCAATGCTTCATGTGAATAGCAAATAGTGTTTTTTATTGGGCAAGGCAGCTCTAACCAACATCTCCAAACTCGTCTCATTGACTCCAAGTTAGCTGACTCCTGACTCCAATTATCTTTTGGAGAAGTCATTAGCCTAGGGGTTCACATACTTTTTCCAACCTACACTGTGAATGTTAAATTATGTATTCAATATATTACTTTTTGCACAGTGTTTTTGTCTATTGTTTTGACTTGGGGGAAGATCAGATCACATTTTTTGACAAATGTATGCAGAAATCCAGGTAATTCCAAAGGGTTCACATACTCTTCTTGCAACTGTAGATAAAAAATGATGTAGTTTAGAGAAGAGAATATATGTTGTTTTGTTAGCATTTAGCACCAAATTAAGATCAGAAAGTGTCTTCTGAAGTACCAGAAAATCAGATTTCAAATGTGAAAATGCTTGGCCAATAGTAGGAGCGATGGAGTATAACACAGTAACATCAGAGTATAAATTAATTTTACAATTTCTCATTTTGTCATTTATGTTATTAATATAGATATTAAAACAATAGTGGAGATAGTACTGACCCTTATGGGACATATTTTTGAAACGCTAGAAAATTCGATACCATCTGCCATGATGACTTGGGTTCTTTCATGGAGATAATTATTGAACCATAAGCAAACATCAGCGCCCAATCCAATCGAAGACAGCTGATTTAACAGAGTTCCATGATCAACACCGTCAAAAGCTTTGTAAAAGTCAATAAACATGGCAGCACAACTTTTTCTATTATCCAAGACGTTTGCAATATCACTCCCAACAAGCATTGTGGTGCGAGCAGTGCTATGTTTAAATCTAAAGCCAGATGTATTTATATTAAGGATTTACATATAGAAAAGACTGTAGTTGCTTGTTGCCTAAAGACTCTATTACTGTGCATACCTACATATCCATGATCCAGATTATAAATCCCTTCCAACGAAACACGCTTGAAGTTCCATGTTCTCTCCCCTCCTCTCCTCTGCCGTAGTAATCCGAAAGAGCATCAGGGCGGCTCCAGTGAGACCACTATCCAAAGCCCAGAGACCCAAAAACAACAGCAGCAGAGGGGGAGTCACTCCTACAGCAACAATATGAAGTCACAAAGAGATATAGGGATAGTTTTAAAAGACTTTCCAGCTTCCAATCACAGTTTTCCAGGTCCGTCTCTCAACAGGCAGGGATCGAGCCCTGGAAGCTGGAATGTGACACAAGAGAAGCTCACCCCCACGGATATTCACACACACACACACACTTGTGCTCCGCACTCTTGTTCCTAAAAAACTCTCACACTCTCATCTCCCACACTCTGTAAGACCCATCGTCTCTGCTATACATTCCCCTCTTACCACCCAACCTGACTACATTGAGCAGAGAGAGCAACTCTGTGGCACAAAGACAGACAAAGAGGGAGAGAGAGAAGCAGGGTGTGGTGGGGGGGTAGAGCTTTGGATTTGGCTATGGAGAAAAAGAGAGACAAGCGAATAAGATTGGAGAACCAATGAAGTGAAGGTGAAAGAGAGAGGGAACGAGACAGAGAAATAGAGGGAGGATTGAGTATGGCATGGGAATTTCATTCAGCTTTGACTGGGAATTTGCCTCCTGACTTTTCCCGTCAATATAAAGTTTGTCTCTTGAGCCACCGTAGCAACAACATACCCAGCAACACGTCCTCAAAAGATAAAAAAGATAAATCAAGAAATCTGTCATTGATTTTGACGTTTTTGCCAAGAAAGTCTTAGTCGCGCAATTTTACATCTAACTGAGACGTTTGATGCATGAGAACTATTCGTCTCTATGAATGTCAACAAACACTTCATTGAATAATCCTGTCCATAGTTCCTGCTCCTACTAGGAGTAGTACTGTTAACCAGTGGGCTGAACAAGACCCCCTGCTACGATCACACACACGTAGGAGCGGACCTACTTTGACTATTGTTAATATGCTTCATGTTGCTTTTATGAACTGTGAAGATTTATCATACTGCATTACTTATGCGCGCGCGCACGTGTGAGTGTATTTGAGAGCTGGAACAATGATCAAATGATCTGAATGAGCCAATCAAATGTTATCAGTGTTAGATGATAAGGTCTTTCACTCTGAATAAAAAGGTTGCTGACAGAATCATTTATTGTTGCTGACCTTTAGTCCTACGACACACAAAGACAACTTTTTAACTAGAGAACAACAGCATAACTGTCGGCCTACACAACTCTGACTCGACCAATAAACGCACACAACTCTCCCACAACCTTTTAGAGAACACAACCAGCATACAACTTCCACACAACCCCCGATCACCTACCTATTGACCAGCCAACAGTACAGACATTCCTCTGTATGAGAACAGAGTTATTGTGTGTCTCTGACTATCCTGCCTGCCTGAACTAATCTGCTCATTAATGTCTAGATGAGGAGAGGAACTCCCAGAAAACGACAGTGAAAGAATGGAATATAGAGACTAGAAGAGGAGAGAAGGAAAGGCAGATTGGGTCTCTGCTCCTACTGCCTCAGTCATGGGAATGATTAGATTATGACTGTGTAGGACCATCATTTATGTAACACACACATCTCAAAAAATAATGAAGCGACTGTCTCTGAGCCAAAAACACAAACCAACCAAGACTGGCATGCAGAGAGAGGCCACGTCAAGGAAAATACACACACACACACACACACACATCAGGGAACATACACACCTCTCTTTTTCTCCAGCACATATTAACAAACATCCCGTAGCAATGATGATATTAAATATAATGAACATGGCAGTTGGTGGCATGACTCAAGACTGTGTGAGCCCACTGAGCTAAAAGCTTGGCATCCGCTAACATCAGTCTTCAAGTTACAGACAGGGGTGCCCCTGTTCATCAGGACATTGTGTGGTTAGCTGCTGTTGGTGCAGGGGTGGAGAAAACTGTGCATCTCTCCAGGAGTATTTCCCACCGCTGTGTTCAAGTTCCAGTGAGAGACTCCAGTCACATCATATACCGTACAATGGAGTTGGAGCGCACCTCTGATAAGTGGGTCACGGAGTGCACTTAAGAGATGTCACTATGCAGACGTAGCAGGATACTAGAGTTGTTAGTGCGCACCGCTGCCCCTCATTTACCCATAGTCCTCCTCTGCACCTCAATCTCACTGTAGGATCATTACGTAACCTTTCATCCACTGTCTCACTGCTGTTTCTCCCTTGTGAGAAAGTATTCTCCGCTAACACAAAGAAATAATATGCCTTCAAGTTACAAAATATCTATGTTTTCCTGTGAGTTCTGTTGATAATAGAGCCCCACAGGGGAGGTGTCATAATACCCATGCAACCTAGCAGTCAAACAGGGAAATGGTTCCAATCGATTTTTTGCACAATTAATTTTTCCAATTGGGAATTTTAGAAACACTTGAAATAAGGGCAGGGTTTGTGTAGACTGACCCTGGCGTGACGTTTTGATGATGTAACTCTCTCTGTACATGGTGACGTCGGCTCAATTTACTCGGATTCTAAAATGCTACAGTAATTAGTGGGTGGGTGGGGGGTAAATCCAGGCGACTATATCGATATAAATAATATTGTTCTAGAGAGATTTACACGGCTATCAAAACAGCAATTATTTTAAGTGTTTCTAAAATGAATGAGGGAAAAATGATTGGAACCATTTCCTTTTTTGACCAGAGTTTTATGGGTTTTATGACTCATACTGTGGGACTCTGTGCTTGATAGATGTTGTTCTCCATGTTAAAAAAGGTCTCTCTTCTTCTAACCAATCATGCAGGCTGACACAAGCACAAATCCTCTCTGAGGAATTCAGGAGACGTGTCAGAGTGTGTGTGCAACAACATGGACAGGCAACTGATTCTTTGTGACCGCCCTGCTTCCATTTTTAGAGGTTTCAACCAGAACTTGACAACAAAGGTCACATTCCTTTAAAAGCAGAGGTGCCCTAACCGCATGTGACAGAGAGTGCAGGAAGTCTGTGTGCTACCATGCATTCTTGTTTGTCTCTTCCGGTTACTAGTCCAACACTCTAACCACTAGGCTACCCTGCCGCTACCCTTGACAAAGGTGAGGGAAAAAAAGACTGTATAAAATCAATAATACAGAAAGCCAGCTACATTGTTAAAACATTTATTATAATTTTATGTTTGTGGTTATTGTCTTGCTGGAAGATCCACTTGCGGCCAAGTTTCTGCCTCCTAGCAGAGGCAACCAGGTTTTTGGCAAAAATGTTCTGGTACTTGGTAAAGTTCATGATGCCGTTGACCTTAACAAGGGCCCCAGGACCAGCGGAAGCAAAATAGCCTCATAACATCAAAGATCCACCACAATATTTTACAGTAGGGATGAGGTATTTTCTGAAAATGTGTTGTTCTTTCGAAGGCCAAAGCCACTGCTGCAGTGTGGCCAGAGCTCTATTTTCATGTCATATAACCATAGCAACAATACAAGTGTCAAAGCCAATTAGCAAACTCCAGGCAGTGGTATGGTCAGATGGTGGGTTTGGCCTTCTGAAAAAACTACACATATGCAGAAAACACCTCATCCTTACTGTAAAATATGGTGGGGGATCTTGGATGTTTTGACTCAGTTACAGATTTCCTTTATTTGTTCACATGAGGAAATGCATTTACACAGCTTCAGCTCTGAAACACTCATCAAGGCTGCGTCAGGTTGTGTGTGTGTGTTCATGCGAGTAAAGTGCGAGTGTGTAGTTAGGTTAATCATGTTATCACCAGAGGGGGTTGGAGAGTAATTGAAGCGTTTGAACAGAAAGTCTGCGATGAACAGAGACAGTTTAAAAAGGCCTTTAGCCACAAAGCCCCAAAACCATGTCTGTTTGCTGAGGAGTAGAATCAGATGTGATAGAGCAGGGCTGGAACTACAGCATCTCATTGACCATGGTTGGTCATAATCCCTGTTCTAAGAGGATCTCAACACTAAAAACTGTTCTTGGACCACACAGCTGGGTTATTTACTATTTACTACCACCTAGTGGTTAAACCTGTATACTGTGAGAGGGGACAGGGGCGAGTTCATAGAAAGACAACAAACGCACACCGACTTTCTCCTAAACATGTTTGTCCTCCTTAGCAGGTGGCCTAACATGGACCTGTAGGCAACTGTTTAACTTGACCAATCCACTTCATCCGTTTCATCCATCAGAATGCTGCTCCTCTTCAGGTCTTGCTTTATTTTCCCTTTTCCTTGAGGTACACAGCTGAAATGCATAGAGCTCATGATATTACATGTTAGTCAAACACATAAAACAAACATCCCTCATATCTGACTTGTGAATAATACACAGTCAATCCATTGCCTTTAAAGACCTGCAGTTGAAAGCTGTTTAATTGAAATGTTGTATGCTGTAAGAAGCATCAACATCCCCCTACCTAGTTTCTCGACAGCCTCCACACACACGCTAGGGTACATGCTGTCGTTGTATGTGGCCACTATAATGTACAGAGCAGTCTTCACAAGAATCAAGCCATGTGTTCCCTGTTAAGAGAATAAAAAATATCCATCAGACCAGACATACCCTTTCAACCACAAAACAAGTACAGTGCAGTATAGCTGCACTAAACTGCAGTGTACTGCAAAACCACTGCTTTTCAACATCAAAACAAGTACAGTGCAGTATAGCTGCACTAAACTGCAGTGTACTGCAAAACCACTGCTTTTCAACCACAAAACAAGTACAGTGCAGTATAGCTGCACTAAACTGCAGTGTACTGCAAAACCACTGCTTTTCAACAACAAAACAAGTACAGTGCAGTATAGCTGCACTAAACTGCAAAACCACTGCTTTTCAACCACAAAACAAGTACAGTGCAGTATAGCTGCACTAAACTGCAGTGTACTGCAAAACCACTGCTTTTCAACCACAAAACAAGTACAGTGCAGTATAGCTGCACTAAACTGCACTAAACTGCAAAACCACTGCTGGAAAACTGGAGACAAATAATACATGTATATTCATAAATTGTGATGAGCCTACTGACACATTTGCAGTAGATGGAGTTCCTGTCAGCTCGGACACAGGTGTATGCTTTGTCTTGAAAGTAGAAGCCCCGCTCTCTGGTCGATGTCATGTGCTTGAAAGAGTCTACGAAAATCTGGGCTTGTGTAGGAAGAACCTGTAAAGTTACAGTGTGAAGGGCAACATAATGAATCTGACCGGAGACAGATGGTTTTTAGGCTCCCAGATGAATCCACTTCCTCATTGCTTTGCTCCATCCAACTGCCTCAACCCCATATGTGGAAAATCATGAATTCGGAAAACTATAGTATATATTGCACCACAATACCTCTTCCAATTTGAGGTTTTAGAAGATAAGTAGTTGCTACACAATGGGGTGCCCTGTGAAGTTGGCTTTGACTTGGATGTCAACACGGGAATTGGATTGTGTTGATTGCGATGTCTGAATGTTCATTTTCTTTTTAAATTACAACAAAAGCGACATGACGAACTTGCCTGAAACCTTGCAGACGCCGCAGTTACTGCTGCAGTCTTGGCAACCAGAATGACCGCGCTTTCCACGTGTTTTGTATCGATAAGACAGTCATTTATCAAATTCTGAAATTGGTTCATAATAACCAATTTTGTCAAAGACTGTATTGTATGTCTTGTCCAGGTCAGAGAACTAACGCTGATACTTTTCCCCCTTCGGCGTGGTGGACGACGTTTCCATGGAGACCATCGGTGGGTGTTACCAGCCTAAAGAGATCGTAGTGAAAACATGCTTCTGCTAATGGTTCCCATTGTAATTGATCCTTGATTCATTTTGCATACATCAATTTAAAAAAGAAAGAAAACACTGCCATTACATACTTTACAATTCTTTTTTTGCTCCTCTACACACAAAAAACACCCATTCAACACATTTTTACAAGAAAGGATGGATGCATTTTTAGCCCTGGGGATGAAACTACAAGCTCTCTACCTTTTTCTTGTGAGATAAGACCAGAAGCAAAAATAAAACAGTTAGGAAGGCAACTGGACCAAACATCTGTTCAAACATCTCAAATATTTATTTATAGATTAAAAAAGTACAAATAAAGTTGCAACACATATTACATGATGTATGGTTGACACAGTAGGACACACTAGGACAGTTTGAGTGTGTCCACCAGGTCTTTGTAATGGTATTTGTCCGATATCATCTCTACCTTGTCCCAGGCCTGGATGCTTCCCAAAACAGTCAGCACATCGCTCACCACAGCCCTACAGAAACCACATTATATACGTTAACATCAAAACACTACCTTCACCATGGTACATTAATCTGCCTAAAAGTACATTTGAGGTAGGCAGGCAGTGTTACCGTGTGTTGGGGTGGTCAGGCTGCTGCTTGCAGACTGAATGGGCAGTCTGGAGGAGATGGTCACTGAAGGACTTCAGCTGAGAGGGACAGGAGCTCAGGTCTTTAAACCAGGACTTAGGAAAACACACCGCCACCTGCTCAGCGAGAGGGAAAACCTTAGTTCATTTGAGAAAAACTTGAAAATGACACCACTAAACGGAGTCATCTCAAAAGACAGCAGAGCAATTATTCCCCAACCAAACAACTTGAAACATCCATAGACAATACATGAACATTAGACACACATGCGATTCACCGACACACCTTTTTACATGTGTGGACAGAGTCATGTGAGTGGGTCTCGTTGAGTAGCGTCATCATCAGGTAGCGGTTCAGGAGTTTGTCCAACATTAGCTCCATCAGAACATGTTCAGATATCAACCCATCCCACTGGCCAACGTTACCTAGGAGCTGATGCACAAGAGACAAAACAACACTAAAAACAATGCACTGGATGTTACAGAAATAGCAAGAGAGACAATCAAATCATATTTTATTTGGTCACATGCGCCAAATACAACCTTACCGTGAAATGCTTAATTTACAAGCCCTCAACCTACAATCTAGTTCAAGAAAGATCTACTAAATAAATTAAAGTAAAAAATCAAATCAAAAAGAAACAAAATAACAATAATGAGACTGTATACACGGGGTACCGGTACCGAGTCAATGTGCGGGGGTACAGGTTAGTTGAGGTCATTGGTACATGTAGGTAGGGGTAAAGTGACTATGCATAGCGAATAGCGGCAGTGTATAAACAGGGGGGGGGGTGTCAATGTAAATAGTCCAGGTGGCCATTTGATTAGCTGTTCAGGAGTCTTATGACTTGGGGGTAGAAGCTGATAAGGAGCCTTTTGGACCTATACTTGGTGCTCCGGTACCACTTGCCGTGCGGTAGCAGAGAAAACAGTTTGACAAGGGTGACTGGAGTCTGACAATGTTTAGGGTCTTCCGAGGACACAGCCTGTATATAGGTCCTGGATGTTAGGAAGCCTGGTCCCAGGGATGTACTGGGCTGTGCACAATACCCCCTGTAGTGCTTTACGGTCGGATGCCGAGCAGTTGTCGTACCAGGCAGTGATGCAACCGGTCAGGATGCTCTCAATGGTGTAGCTGTATAACTATGAGGATCTGGGGACCAAAGCCAAATCTTTTCAGTATCCTGAGGGGGAAAGGCATTGTTGTGCCCTCTTCATGACTGTCTTGGTGTGTTTGGACCATGATAGTTTGTTGGTGATGTGGACACCAAGGACCTTGAAGCTCTCGACCCGCTCCACTACAGCCTCGTCGATGTGAATGGCGGCATGTTCATCCCCTCCTTTTCCTGTAGTTCACGATCAGGTCCTTTGTCTTGCTCGCGTTGAGCACGACAAAGAGAGAAGTTGTTGTCCTGGCACCACACTGCCAGGTCCCTGACCTCCTCCCTATAGGCTGACTAGTCTCCCTGTACCTGCCGCTGAAAAACATCCCCACAGCATGATGCTGCCACCACCATGCTTCACCGTAGGGATGGTGCCAAGTGTCCTCCAGACGTGATGTTTGGCATTCAGGTTGTGATAAAGCCCGGGATCGAACCCAGGTTGCGATGCAGTGCCTTAGACCGCTGCACCAGTCAGGAGGCCATTTGCTTTTAATTTGTTTTCTTTTGCAAATCTTTCTAGAAACCTGTTTTCGCTTTGTCATTATGGGGTGTTGTGTGCAGATTAATGAGGGGAAAAAAAAAAATTCATACATTTTAGAATAAGGCGGTAACGTAACAAAATGTGGAAGGGTCTGAAAACTTTCTGAATGCACTGCAATAATCAGCACACAAAGCTCCGTCTCCCTCTTAACTATGGGTAGAAATTGTAATCTCATAATTCTCCTGCAGCAAAATATGCCTGCATTAGGCTATTGTTGATGTGTGTATTTCACGCTATGTTGAGGTAAACATCTTAGTATAATGCTTGTATGGATAATCAAATGCATTGCAGTTAAAAATGACTGGCGACCAACCACCGAGTTCTGTATGTTAGCTATGCTACCAGTTTATACGAACGGGAGTTAGCATTTGTAGTGGGAAGTTATAATGGGCTAACTGAGCCACATGGTCACTACAGTACACCATCCACTCATGGGAAGCACACCATCGAAAAAAAGACTATTTTAAAACAGTGTTTTTACATACCTTCACAGCTGTCCAGAACTGCTGGTCTCTGAACCTCCTCTGTGGAGAGGACTTGTCATCTAAAAATCTGTCAAAACAACCAGGCAATTATGGTCAAGTAAGCTACGTTATGACAAGCTTGGTATAAACATGTTCCAGTGTGAAATTTCTAGCTCAGGGCTCTCCAACCCTATTCCTGGAGAGTTCCCATCCTGTAATTGTTCACTCCAACTCTAATTTAGCACACATGATTCATATTCTGGATGATCAATTGATCACAACTGAGGTTAGAGTGACAAACGTACAGGAGGGTGGTCCTCCAGGAACATGGTTGGAGAGCCTTGGTCTAGCTAGATGAACCACTTAAAGAATCACATTGAGACAACACGCGGTGGATTCACTCACTTCTTAGGGTACAGAGGGATGAAGATGTCATCATCCACGGAACTCCTCAATCTACCACTCACTGCTTCAACAAATGCCTGGCAGGGGACAGGATCGAATGAAAACACAGGACAGGGACGGACAGAGGGAACTAGACTTATTTACATTCTGACACACTCACAGGAAGTAGGTTAGGTTTCAAAATGTTTCTCTCCAATTCTGTGACTACAGCCAGTCAACATTCTGGTTGGCATTCTTTATGACTTGAACCTTGACTCGGGAAGTGGTTCGCAAAGCAAAGCAAGACAAAGGGTTGGCTACTTTGAAGAGTTTCAAATATATTTTGATTTGTTTAACACTTTTTTTGATTACTATATGATTCCATATGTGTTATTTCATTCGTTTTAATGTCTTCACTATAAATCTACAAAAGTAAATATAAAGAAAAACCCTTGAATGAGTAGGTGTGTCCAAACTTGACTGGTACTGTATACAGACAGTGCCTTCAGAAAGTATTCAGAATCCTTGACTTTCCACATTTTGTTATGTCATATGCTTCTCTAAAATGGATTTTAAAAATAAAATAAATCCTCAATCTACACACAATACCCCATAATGACAAAGTGAAAACAGGTTAATAAATGTTTGCAAATTTATTACAAATTCAAAACTGAAATACCTTATCTACATAAGTATTCCGACCCTTTGCGATGAGACTCGAAATTGAGCTCAGGTGCATCCAGTTTCCATTGATCATCCTTGAGATGTTTCTACAACTTGATTGGAGTCCACCTGTGGTAAATTCATTTGATTGGACATGATTTGGAAAGGCACACACCTGTCTATATAAGGTCCCACAGTTGACAGTGCATGTCAGAAGAAAAAACCAAGCCATGAGGTCAAAGGAATTGTCCGTAGAGCTCCGAGACAGGATTGTGTCGAGGCACAGATCTGGGGTAGGGTACCCAAAAATATCTGCAGCATTGAAGGTCCCCAAGAACACATTCTGGAAGAAGTTTGGAACCACCAATTCTCTTCCTAGGGCTGGCCACCCAGCCAAACTGAGCAATCGGGGGAGAAAAGCCTTGAAAGCCAAGCGTCACATCTGGATGAAACCTGGCACCATACCCAAGGCTAAGCATGGTGGTGGCAGCATCACGTCTGGAGGAAACCTGGCACCATACCCAAGGCTAAGCATGGTGGTGGCAGCATCACGTCTGGAGGAAACCTGGCACCATACCCAAGGCGCAGCATGGTGGTGGCAGGATCATGCTTTGGGGATTTTTTACAGCGGCAGGGACTGATGAACGAAGCAAAGTACAGAGAGATCCTTGATGGAAACCTGCTCCAGAGCTCTCAGGACCTTAGACTGGGGTGATGGTTCACCTTCCAACAGGACAACGACCCTAAGCACACAGCCAAGACAACGTACTAGTTGCTTCGGGTCAAGTCTCTGAATGTCCTTGTCTCTGAATGTCCTTGGAGTGGCCCAGCCAGAGCCCGGACGTGAACTGGATTGAAACATCTCTCCAACATGACAGAGCTTGCTTTGTCATTATGTTTTATTGTGTGTAGATTAAATTATGTTTTTCCACTCATCAATCAGTTTTAGAATAAGGCTGTAACGTAACAAAATGTGTAAAAAGTCAAGGGGTCTGAATACATTCTGAATGCACTGTATTAGTATTTTTGTTTTTTAAAAGGTACACTTTATATACTGTTTGAAATGCAGGTTAGCGTTTTTCGTCATGAATCTTGTTCTGGAGGCAGCTCTGCAGAGTGGTCACTAGCTGGCACAGACACAATGTCATAACATCCGATTATAAACCTTACCTTAACCACACTGCTAACCCTAAAGCCTAACCTTAAATTATGGCCAACATTTTACAATATAGCCAATTCTGCAGCCGGCCTATATAAGACGAAGTCGCTCAGTTCTGCCTCCAGGACAAGATTCATGACAATAAAACGTCAACCTGCATTGGAAACAGAGGGGGGAGACAGGCTGTCTCCAGTGGGGAGTTGCATATGTGACTGGCTGGGAGTGTTGTTGCTAGACCAGGGCTCTCCACTGGAGATGCAATATTAACTGTTACCTTGACCGGTTTGCTCTGCTCTCCCTCAAACAGAGAGTAGTCATCCTGCAGTCTGTGACACAGCTCAGACAGACACAGAGACTGACGGCTGGACAGAGGGTCCCACACCAACTCCACAAAACCTGTGAGGAGGAGGGACGCACATTAAAGTGACACAGTCCTCGGTAAAGTCACAGGCCCACTGATGACAACATTGATAAAGGGAGTGAGTTACACATCAGCACATCAGTATGGAGTTAAGTATGTACACATACAGGGTTTATACTTGGACTATGTTATACATTGTAGAATAATAGTCAAGACGTCAAAAGTATGAAATAACACATATGGAATCATGTAGTAAACAAATCAAAATATATTTTACATTCTTCAAAAGAAGCCACACTTCAACGAGTGGAGAGCGAAGGAAAAGCAGACAAGTGCTCAGCATATGTGGGAACTCCTTCAAGACTGTTAGAAAAGCATTCCAGATGAAGCTGGTTGAAAGAGTGTGCAAAGCTGTCAAAGGCAAAGGGTGGCTCCTTTATTAAAGAATGTATTTAAAAATACACTGCTCAAAAAAATAAAGGGAACACTTAAACAACACTATGTAATTCCAAGTCAATCACACTTCTGTGAAATCAAACTGTCCACTTAGGAAGCAACACTGATTGACAATAAATTGCACATGCTGTTGTGCAAATGGAATAGACAACAGGTGGAAATTATAGGCAATTAGCAAGACACCCCCAATAAAGGAGTGGTTCTGCAGGTGGGGACCACAGACCACTTCTCAGTTCCAATGCTTCCTGGCTGATGTTTTGGTCACTTTTGAATGCTGGCGGTGCTTTCACTCCAGTGGTAGCATAAGACGGAGTCTACAACCCACACAAGTGGCTCAGGTAGTGCAGCTCATTCAGGATGGCACATCAATGCGAGCTGGGGCAAGAAGGTTTGCTGTGTCTGTCAGCGTAGTGTCCAGAGCTTGGAGGCGCTACCAGGAGACAGGCCAGTACATCAGGAGATGTGGAGGAGGCCTTAGGAGGGCAACAACCCAGCAGCAGGACCGCTACCTCTGCCTTTGTGCAAGGATGAGCACTGCCAGAGCCCTGCAAAATGACCTCCAGCAGGCCACAAATGTGCATGTGTCTGCTCAAACGGTCAGAAACAGACTCCCCGAGGGTGGTATGAGGGCCCGACTTCCACAGGTTGGGGTTGTGCTCACAGCCCAACACCGTGCAGGACGTTTTTCATTTGCCAGAGAACACCAAGATTGGCAAATTCGCCATTGGCGCCCTGTGCTCTTCACAGATGAAAGCAGGTTCACACCGAGCACATGTGACAGAGTCTGGAGACGCCGTGGAGAATGTTCTGCTGCCTGCAACATCCTCCAGCATGACCGGTTCGACGGTGGTTCAGTCATGGTGTGGGGTGGCATTTCTTTGGGGGGGGCCGCACAGCCCTCCATGTGCTCACCAGAGGTAGCCTGACTGCCATTAGGTACCGAGATAAGATCCTCAGACCCCTTGGTGCAGTTGGCCCTGGGTTCCTCCTAATGCAAGATAATGCTAGATCTCATGTGGCTGGAGTGTGTCAGCAGTTCCTGCAAGAGGAAGTCATTGATGCTATGGACTGGCCCGCCCGTTCCCCAGACCTGAATCCAATTGAGCACATCTAGGACATCATGTCTCGCTCCATCCACCAACGCCACGTTGCACCACAGACTGTCCAGGAGTTGGCGGATGCTTTAGTCCAGGCCTGGAAGGAGATCCCTCAGGAGACCATCCGCCACCTCATCGGGAGCATGCCCAGGTGTTGTAGAGAGGTCATACAGGCACGTGGAGGCCACACACACTACTGAGCCTCATTTTGACTTGTTTTAAGGACATTACATCAAAGTTGGATCAGCCTGTAGTGTGGTTTTCCACTTTCATTTTGAGTGTGACTCCAAATCCAGACTTCCATGGGTTGGTAAATTTGATTTCCATTGATAATTTGTGTGTGAATTGTTGTCAGCACATTCAACTATGTAAAGAAAAAAATATTTAACAAGAATATTTCATTCATTCAGATCTAGGATGTGTTATTTTAGTGTTCCCTTTATTTTTTTGAGCAGTATATATATATTTTTTTTCTTAACACTTCTGGTTACTACAGGATTCCATGTATTATTTCATAGTTTTGATGTCTTCGCTGTTATTCTACAATGTAGAAAATACTAAAAATAAAGAAAAACCCTTAATATTAGTGTCCACATTTTTGACTGGTACTGTGTATGTGTGTATGGTGACCTTGTATCTTGGGCAGGAGAGTCTTCTCTATGATCGCAGGCAGTGTTTTCCTGTCAGTGTGGTCTGCCTCCTGGTAACCCAGGCCGTGACAGAACGTCTCTACAGCAGAGAACCACGGCAGGGCCTCAAAGTCCTCTCCTGCAGCCTGATACACACAGAGAATCATTATGACATCAAATACAGCGGTACGTCAAAATAAACACAAAGAATGAACTGTGTGGCGTCCAGTACGTATTTTCTACAGTACCTGTAGGGGGTTCCAGCCTAAAAGTTGGTGTCTGACGAGCGGGTTGAGTAGTTTGGGCAGACAGAGGCTGATGTAGGCTGAGTGGTAGGACTCGGAGAAGGCTACTCTCCACTCGTTGAAGCGAGACAGAACCTTCTTCACCTCCCAGAAGTCATCCTGCACGTCACAGAACACATCCTGGGACCTGCTCAGGATCTCCGCTGAATTAGACAGGAGGGATAAAGAGATGCGAGAGTGTAAACGCTGTCTGTTATTCTACGGTATAGAGAGCAGCTAAGCAACTAAGGAATGGGAAGGCAAATCTATAGCTGGATAGATAGATATACTTTGAATATAGCAGAAATCCTTTATTGCAGACACCAATTTGGGAATTAAATACTAGGCTGAAATTAAGGTGTCACCAACACACCTTTGGTAAGTGGAGGACATATGTCCTCGCCCAAGACAGCTACACCGCTCACCTCTCGCCCTCTGCAGTTCTGCCTCTTCCTCAGGAGAAGGTTCGCTGTCGGCCGTCAGGCTACCATAGTCTTCCTCACCCGGCTCTCCTGACTCACTGGATGATCAGATCAAACAGTAGGTGGAAGTGAGCGCGTAACATTGACAGTGGTGGAAGTGAGCGCGTAACATTGACACAGTGGTGGAAGTGAGCGCGTAACAGTGACACAGTGGTGGAAGTGAGCGCGTACCATTGACAGTGGTGGAAGTGAGCGCGTAACATTGACACAGTGGTGGAAGTGAGCGCGTAACATTGACACAGTGGTGAAAGTGAGCGCATAACAGTGACACAGTGGTGGAAGTGAGCGCGTACCATTGACACAGTGGTGGAAGTGAGCGCGTACCATTGACACAGTGGTGGAAGTGAGCGCGTACCATTGACACAGTGGTGAAAGTGAGCGCATAACAGTGACACAGTGGTGGAAGTGAGCGCGTAACAGTGACACAGTGGTGGAAGTGAGCGCGTAACAGTGACACAGTGGTGGAAGTGAGCGCGTACCATTGACACAGTGGTGGAAGTGAGCGCGTACCATTGACACAGTGGTGAAAGTGAGCGCATAACAGTGACACAGTGGTGGAAGTGAGCGCGTACCATTGACACAGTGGTGGAAGTGAGCGCGTACCATTGACACAGTGGTGGAAGTGAGCGCGTACCATTGACACAGTGGTGGAAGTGAGCGCGTACCATTGACACAGTGGTGAAAGTGAGCGCATAACAGTGACACAGTGGTGGAAGTGAGCGCGTAACAGTGACACAGTGGTGGAAGTGAGCGCGTAACAGTGACACAGTGGTGGAAGTGAGCGCGTAACAGTGACACAGTGGTGGAAGTGAGCGCGTACCATTGACACAGTGGTGGAAGTGAGCGCGTACCATTGACACAGTGGTGAAAGTGAGCGCATAACAGTGACACAGTGGTGGAAGTGAGCGTAACAGTGACACAGTGGTGGAAGTGAGCGCGTAACAGTGACACAGTGGTGGAAGTGAGCGCGTACCATTGACACAGTGGTGGAAGTGAGCGCGTAACATTGACACAGTGGTGGAAGTGAGCGCGTACCATTGACACAGTGGTGGAAGTGAGCGCGTAACATTGACACAGTGGTGGAAGTGAGCGCGTACCATTGACACAGTGGTGGAAGTGAGCGCGTAACATTGACACAGTGGTGGAAGTGAGCGCGTACCATTGACACAGTGGTGGAAGTGAGCGCGTACCATTGACACAGTGGTGGAAGTGAGCGCGTACCATTGACACAGTGGTGGAAGTGAGCGCGTACCATTGACACAGTGGTGAAAGTGAGCGCATAACAGTGACACAGTGGTGGAAGTGAGCGCGTAACAGTGACACAGTGGTGGAAGTGAGCGCGTAACATTGACAGTGGTGGAAGTGAGCGCGTAACATTGACAGTGGTGGAAGTGAGCGCGTAACATTGACAGTGGTGGAAGTGAGCGCGTAACAGTGACACAGTGGTGGAAGTGAGCGCGTAACATTGACAGTGGTGGAAGTGAGCGCGTAACATTGACAGTGGTGGAAGTGAGCGCGTGACATTGACACAGTGGTGGAAGTGAGCGCGTAACATTGACAGTGGTGAAAGTGAGCGCGTACCATTGACACAGTGGTGGAAGTGAGCGCGTACCATTGACACAGTGGTGGAAGTGAGCGCGTAACATTGACACAGTGGTGGAAGTGAGCGCGTAACATTGACACAGTGGTGGAAGTGAGCGCGCGCGTACCATTGACACAGTGGTGGAAGTGAGCGCGTAACATTGACACAGTGGTGGAAGTGAGCGCGTGACATTGACACAGTGGTGGAAGTGAGCGCGTAACATTGACACAGTGGTGGAAGTGAGCGTAACATTGACACAGTGGTGAAAGTGAGCGCGTACCATTGACACAGTGGTGGAAGTGAGCGTACCATTGACACAGTGGTGGAAGTGAGCGTAACATTGACACAGTGGTGGAAGTGAGCGTAACATTGACACAGTGGTGGAAGTGAGCGCGTACCATTGACACAGTGGTGGAAGTGAGCGCGTAACATTGACACAGTGGTGGAAGTGAGCGCGTAACATTGACACAGTGGTGGAAGTGAGCGCGTAACATTGACACAGTGGTGGAAGTGAGCGCGTAACATTGACACAGTGGTGGAAGTGAGCGTAACATTGACACAGTGGTGGAAGTGAGCGTACCATTGACAGTAGGTGGAAGTGAGCGCGTACCATTGACAGTAGGTGGAAGTGAGCGCGTACCATTGACACAGCGGTGGAAGTGAGCGCGCACCATTGACAGTGGTGGAAGTGAGCGCGTAACATTGACACAGTGGTGGAAGTGAGCGCGTACCATTGACACAGTGGTGAAAGTGAGCGCGTACCATTGACACAGTGGTGGAAGTGAGCGCGTACCATTGACACAGTGGTGGAAGTGAGCGCGTAACATTGACACAGTGGTGGAAGTGAGCGCGTGACATTGACACAGTGGTGGAAGTGAGCGCGTAACATTGACACAGTGGTGGAAGTGAGCGCGTAACATTGACACAGTGGTGGAAGTGAGCGCGTAACATTGACACAGTGGTGGAAGTGAGCGCGTACCATTGACAGTAGGTGGAAGTGAGCGCGTACCATTGACAGTAGGTGGAAGTGAGCGCGTACCATTGACACAGCGGTGGAAGTGAGCGCGTACCATTGACAGTGGTGGAAGTGAGCGTACCATTGACAGTGGTGGAAGTGAGCGCGTAACATTGACACAGTGGTGGAAGTGAGCGTAACATTGACACAGTGGTGGAAGTGAGCGTAACATTGACACAGTGGTGGAAGTGAGCGCGTAACATTGACACAGTGGTGGAAGTGAGCGCGTACCATTGACACAGTGGTGGAAGTGAGCGCGTACCATTGACACAGTGGTGGAAGTGAGCGCGTACCATTGACACAGTGGTGGAAGTGAGCGCGTACCATTGACACAGTGGTGGAAGTGAGCGCGTACCATTGACACAGTGGTGGAAGTGAGCGCGTGACATTGACACAGTGGTGGAAGTGAGCGCGTGACATTGACACAGTGGTGGAAGTGAGCGCGTAACATTGACACAGTGGTGGAAGTGAGCGCGTACCATTGACACAGTGGTGGAAGTGAGCGCGTACCATTGACACAGTGGTGGAAGTGAGCGCGTAACATTGACACAGTGGTGGAAGTGAGCGCGTAACATTGACACAGTGGTGGAAGTGAGCGCGTAACATTGACACAGTGGTGAAAGTGAGCGCGTAACATTGACAATAGGTGGAAGTGAGCGCGTACCATTGACACAGTGGTGGAAGTGAGCGCGTACCATTGACACAGTGGTGGAAGTGAGCGCGTACCATTGACACAGTGGTGGAAGTGAGCGTAACATTGACACAGTGGTGGAAGTGAGCGCGTAACATTGACACAGTGGTGGAAGTGAGCGCGTAACATTGACACAGTGGTGAAAGTGAGCGCGTAACATTGACAGTGGTGAAAGTGAGCGCGTAACATTGACAGTGGTGAAAGTGAGCGCGTACCATCGACACAGTGGTGGAAGTGAGCGCGTACCATTGACACAGCGGTGGAAGTGAGCGCGTAACATTGACACAGCGGTGGAAGTGAGCGCGTACCATTGACACAGTGGTGGAAGCGAGCGCGTAACATTGACACAGTGGTGGAAGTGAGCGCGTAACATTGACACAGTGGTGGAAGTGAGCGCGTAACATTGACACAGTGGTGGAAGTGAGCGCGTAACATTGGCACAGTGGTGGAAGTGAGCGCGAAACATTGACACAGTGGTGGAAGTGAGCGCGTACCATTGACACAGTGGTGGAAGTGAGCGCGTACCATTGACACAGTGGTGGAAGTGAGCGCGTTTTGACACAGTGGTGGAAGTGAGCGCGTACCATTGACACAGTGGTGGAAGTGAGCGCGTACCATTGACACAGTGGTGGAAGTGAGCAGCGTACCATTGACACAGTGGTGGAAGTGAGCGCGTACCATTGACACAGTGGTGGAAGTGAGCGCGTACCATTGACACAGTGGTGGAAGTGAGCGTACCATTGACACAGTGGTGGAAGTGAGCGCGTACCATTGACACAGTGGTGGAAGTGAGCGCGTACCATTGACACAGTGGTGGAAGTGAGCGCGTACCATTGACACAGTGGTGGAAGTGAGCGCGTACCATTGACACAGTGGTGGAAGTGAGCGCGTACCATTGACACAGTGGTGGAAGTGAGCCCGTACCATTGACACAGTGGTGGAAGTGAGCGCGTACCATTGACACAGTGGTGGAAGTGAGCGCGTACCATTGACACAGTGGTGGAAGTGAGCGCGTACCATTGACACCGTGGTGGAAGTGAGCGCGTACCATTGGCACAGTGGTGGAAGTGAGCGCGTAACATTGACAGTAGGTGGAAGTGAGCGAGTAACATTGACAGTGGTGGAAGTGAGCGCGTAACAGTGACAGTAGGTGGAAGTGAGCGCGTAACATTGACACAGTGGTGGAAGTGAGCGCGTAACATTGACACAGTGGTGGAAGTGAGCGCGTAACATTGACAGTAGGTGGAAGTGAGCGCGTAACAGTGACAGTAGGTGGAAGTGAGCGAGTACCATTGACACAGTGGTGGAAGTGAGCGTGTAACATTGACAGTGGTGGAAGTGAGCGCGTAACATTGACAGTGGTGGAAGTGAGCGCGTAACATTGACAGTGGTGGAAGTGAGCGCGTAACAGTGACAGTAGGTGGAAGTGAGCGTGTACCATTGACACAGTAGTGGAAGTGAGCGCATAACATTGACAGTGGTGGAAGTGAGCGCGTAACATTGACACAGTGGTGGAAGTGAGCGCGTAACATTGACACAGTGGTGGAAGTGAGCGCGTAACATTGACACAGTGGTGGAAGTGAGCGCGTAACATTGTGACTGGTGAAACCTAAAGCGATGTGTTAGTACTAAACAGATTATTCTCACTCACCTTTTATTTGTTTCTTCATTCCCGCTTTCCCCGGGGCCTCCTTCCATCTGTGGATCAGTGGCATCTAGAGTGAGAGAGAGAGTGATAATAAGTCTAGAAATTCACCCAACTAGAACTAATAAACAGATGAAGAGAGTGGGAGGAGGAGTACTACAGTTAACATTCTGCCTTTTCACTGACCACACACACTCACAGTACACAAACAGAGACACTCACAGCTGAGCTGCTGGAGCCAAGATGACTCCTGCCGTATAGCCTCTCGTCTCCTTGACAACAGTACCTCCGCCTGGTCAGACAGAAGAGTGTGCATGTCCACCTCCACACTGTTGATCTCTACCACCTAGAGATGATCAATTAATCAGTCAATCGCTGTTATTATCACCCCTCATTAACATTGTCTCAATCACAAATGTTCACATATTTCACAGTGCTTCAGTTTGTCATTTTAAAGACCAGAACATGCCAACAGACACTTCCAGAATTCCGCTGACCTTCTCTCTGAGACATTCCACCAGGTTCTGAATGTAGGTGTTGGTGTCCCGGTAGAACTGAAGCTGGCGGTCGGAGGAACCACTCTCCAGGTTCTCCAGAGAGGTTCTTGAACTGTCCATGTCCACTTCCATCCTCCTCAGGTCTGCCTCATGAGCCCTGTGGACCTCCCTCAGATCACACAGTCTGGAGAGGGGAAGGAAAGAAAGAAGGAGATGTATGGTGGGAGGATGAAGGGGAGAGAGGAGAAGAGAAGTAGAGAAAAGGTGGAGCTTTGATCTACTAGACAAACATTATTTTGCAGCTAGAGTACATGAGGTATATTGTATTGTAAAGTGGCTGTTCCACTGGATGTCAGAAGGTGAATTCACCAATTTGTAAGTCGCTCTGGATAAGAGCGTCTGCTAAATGACTTAAATGTAATGTAATGTATTGAGGAGGTCATGGAAGGATGAATGAACTGACTTCCCAGTGATCCTCTTCTTCACCACGCTGAGGCTGATGAGAGGCAGACACTCTGGGATGTTGACTCTCTGTTTCCGTCTACTACTACTGCTCCTCACAGAGCCACTGCCCTCACTGCCTGATGGACTCTAGGGGGACAGACAGAGTTAGGTGGCGGAATGAAACTGAAAGTGTGTGTGTGTGTGTGTGTGTGTAGGTAAGACAGAGGGATGGAATGAAACTGAAAGTGTGTGTGTGCATATATTACCTGTTCCCCAGGGTGTCTCTTGACTCCCTTCCCAATCTGTTGCTCCTCCCAGAGGTTGTTGTCCTCGCTCTCCTGGTCGTCAGACTCACTAGCACCACTACCTCCTGTACCGAACAGGCAGGGATGGAGCGACAGAGCCATACAGGGAAATACAGAGAGAAAGACAGACTGTCACTTCCTCAAGTATCAACACAACAAGGACTAAAAACAAAGAGAACACATGTCAGTATTCAGTCAAAGGAGGTGTGATAAGCTCATCTACAACTCACTACACCGTCTCCAAGCCATAGATACATCATTATGGGGTTTGATTATTAACTGCCTGTTTATTATTTATTACTAAAACTAAAAAAAATAAACTGTTGCCCAGGACCACAAAACAATAGATCTTCCATTCTCTCAACTCCCTCCTCTCACCCATCTTCTCTGCTATCCTCTCCCTGATGGTTTTGGACCGCGGGGCAAACTCAATCCTGCGTTCATGGTCGTCTGGCTCATCATCGTCATCATAATCTTCGTCAGTGCGTTCCTCCAGGTCCTGGTCTGGGGTCCGGGGGGAGCTCTCCCCGTCTCTCCCAAGGGATATATAGTCTTTCTGGGCTCTGGCCGCCTGACGCTGCCTTCTGGCCGCCTGGATCCTTCTTGCATCTGGGATCACCACTACACACACACACACACACACACACACACACACACACACACACACACACACACACACACACACACACACACACACACACACACACACACACACACACACACACACACACACACACACACACACACACACACACACACGGGATGTCTCTTCAGAATGCTGCCTATCTGCCCATCTCTGTGTAGACCATTACCTTGTAGCTACAGGCTGGTTAAGACAAACTCATTCTTCGGAGCTATTTGATTTTGTCCATGTCCTGAAACTAACTTTTGCGTCTACCAGCCAGTGTGGCTGATTGATTTAAAAAAAAAAAAAAATAATAATAATAATAATTACTAGCCACTCGGAATTTTCCCCAGCATTTGGCTGATTGCTGGTGCACATTTTTGGCATTGGATAAATTACAGCCTTTTCTTTGGAGCCCGAGCTATCTGTGAGGCTGACCTGGTTTGTGTTTCTGAGTGGAGGACTTGGAGGATGTGGAGGACATGGAGGAGGCAGAGCTGGATGTGGAAGACTTGGCGCCTCCCTCTCCGTCACTCTCCGATGACAGTTCTTCTCCAGACCTCTCGTTCTGGGACACAACCACAGTCACATCTTTCCTGGCTGGGGTCAAAACAGACATGGTTAGACTGATCAATCATCTAGCCTTAACAGTGGTGTTCTTACAGCATTAAAATGGCAACGTTGTGCTCACCAGTAGGCCGGGAGGTCTTTGCAGGGGAAGCCTCCTTTCTCCTGGCTTGGAAGACCACAGCTTTATCTGACGATTTCTTTAGTTTGAACTCAGATCCTTCAAAATGGGAAGAGAGAGAAAAAAAAAAACGCTTATTAATAACACAACTGACTGTCTCTCTAAATCAAGACATTGGGTTCACCGTACATCTCAAATGGCTTCATATGCTTGTCAAACATGTTATTGAAACCTTGGGTGAATCTAAATTGTATTGCCTTGATTCCTCATGCCCTCCCCTCTGATCTTCTCTTCCAATGTGTTTTGAGAAGGGGGCAAGAAGCAACAATGCATGGAATCAAGGAAATACAATTGAGATTCACCCCTCTCCTCCACCTGAACTAGAGAACTAGCCAGGAGAAGGATAGGACATTCATATATGGGATATTCAATGAATGTCCCATATTGCTGCTGCCGCCGCCACCAGTCCTGTGTTTTCACTTTTCAGACAGTACAAATTAAGGACACAATGAGGGGAAGCCACTTTACAGATACTCTTACACAACACCCACCTTACTATCAGTGACGTTTGAAATACGTCTGTGGACTGTGAGTTTGAATTTTAAAAAACAGGTCAAACGCGTACCTTCTTTCTCATTAGAGAAGCTGAGCACGTTTCCTTTCTTCTTCCGTCCATCCTTGTCCTCTTTACTGTTAGGCGGTCTAGTGCCAACGAACGGCCCACTAGTACCATATTCTACCGCGTCTTCAGCACCACTCGAGTCCGACTTGGGTGACTTCGCCTCCCGCTTGGAACTGCATGAGATCCCCCGATTCTGCGGCAACTTGACGGGCTTCATGCTAGAAGGGGTAGCTTGTGTTTTACTTCCATCATCCTCTCCGCTCTTCTGTTCATCTTCATCGCTCGATTTTCCTTTCCTTTGCCTGAAGTTTCTTCGCGGTTTCTTGTTGAACATTTTCAGGACAAGGTGATCGCCGTGTAAATAAATCGCAAAACGGTAAGTCGGAAATACATTTGAGAAGAAGTAAATCTGTCGGCAATCCTCTCGAAATGCATTTTGGGTCATGTAGTTTGTCAGTGTCGGGGACTCGGGTGGGGTGCGTTCACGGTCACAATAACGACGTTTTAATTATATCAATATTTTACCCATTTCTGAAATTATAGTATTATGTGATAGTTACAGTATTTTGTGATTCATAGAATAAAAACACCATGGAAGTCTGAACAGTAACAGTATGTTCTTGTTATTGTTTCCAAGTCCTCCTTTTTAGCTTATCCAACAAGAGGAATAGCCATAGACTTAGATAGAAATCGCATCATTGTATCTGATCTATCATGGCATTTGTGAGAGCATGGGCAGCGCCATTGAGGCCATCTCCATTTTGAAGTAGGCCTAGTCAATTTTCTTATTCTACTACTTCTATGTATTGGCAAACAAACTGAAAGGGTGCATACTTCCATCTAAAGTGTGTTGTTTCAACATGTATAAAGCCAAGGTTGGCCATTTACTGCCAGCTACAAATATGGAATGTTTGCTCACAAGAAGTTAAACATTATTCCTTAGTAGTTCATTTAAAAAAAAATCTAAAGGCACAACCTCAACTTGAGCCAATGTCTTAAGTAGTTGAACATGTTATTACTCCAACTTCATGAAAGTGACAAACTCACACATTTACATTTTTGACAAAAACAACTTTATATCGAAGGCGTGCCTATGATTTGACGGCCTGCACAGTTCCGCGCCAGACAACCTTTCAAATCAAATCAAATCCAGATGATGTGTTTCTGCACGAGCTTAGCTAGCCAATGTCGCCATGACATCACCTTAAAGCGTGATCAGGAATTTCTATTAGAGAATAAGTTTCTGCTTATCTTCATACTGTACTGTCTTTGACTGATCCCTTCTGATGACCCAGATGGAATCATGTGATCCTTCCTTAACCCATAGGAAGTTAATACCATGTCTTGTTTGGAGGTGTTTTGACTGATGTCATGTCTATGCTAATCAGTAGCGGTGCGGGGGTAAAATCACAGAGGAAGCCAAACATTGGGTTGTTATTTTACCTGAAAAGCACAAGGTCCTCTACTCCAAAAATTAATCCACAGATAAAAGGGTAAACCGAGTTTACTAAAAACAATCTCTGCTATTTAGGCTTCTTCTTTGGACATTATATGGTGGTTAGCAACCAACTTTAAGGTGCATTACCACCACCGCCAACTGGAGTGTGGACCTCAGTTTATCTTTCAATCATAATATGCTCCTAAAAACTAATGAGGACATGGGAGAGGTGGGACTTGCACCGCGTCAAGCATAACAAGTAGAACAAAGTTCTATTTGAACAGAATTTGAAGTATGCTCCCTCTAATTCTCTCACCCTCCCCTCCCGGAGGACCTGTGCCCTACATTCATGCCTCAGGACTACCTGGCCTGGTGACTCCTGGCTGTCCCCAGTCCACCTGGTTGTGCTGCTGCTCCAGTTTCAACTGTTCTGCCTACGGCTAGGGAACCCTGACCTGTTCACCGGACGTGCTACCTTGTCCCGGACATGCTGTTTTCGACTCTCTCTCAACCGCACCTGCTGTCTTGAACTCTGAATGCTCAGCTACGAAAAGCCAACTGACATTTTCTCCTGAGGTGCTGATCTGTTGCACCCTCTATAACCACAGTGATTATTATTTAACCCTGCTGGTCCACCTTTCCAGAAACAAGTCTCTCACAGTTGCCCCTTGCTATAAACCACCTTCTGCCCCCAGCTGTGCCCTGGACACCATGTGTGAATTGATTGCCCCCCATCTATTTTCAGAGCTCGTACTGTTAGGTGACCTAAACTGGGACATGCTTAACACCCCACCCCGGCCGTCCTACAATCTAAGCTTGATGCCCTCAATCTCACACAAATGATCAATGAACCTACCAGGTACAACACCAAATCCGTAAACACGGGCACCCTCATAGATATCATCCTAACCAACCTGCCCTCCAAATACACCTCTGCTGTCTTAAATCAGGATCTCAGCGATCACTGCCTCATTGACTGCGTCCGTAATGAGTCTGCGGTCAAAACGACCACCCCTCATCACTGTCAAACGCTCCCTGAAACACTTCAGCGAGCAGGCCTTTCTAATCGACCTGGCCCGGGTATCCTGGAAGGATATTGACCTCATTCTATTAGTAGAGGATGCCTGGTTGTTCTTTAAAAGTGCTTTCCTCACCATCTTAAATAAGCATGCCACATTAAAAAAATGTAGAAACAGTAACAGATATAGCCCTTGGTTCACTCCAGACCTGACTGCCCTTGACCAGCACAAAAACATCCTGTGGCATACTGCATTAGCGTCGAGTAGCTCCCGCGAAATGCAACTTCAGGGAAATTAGGAACCAATATACACAGGCAGTTAGGAAAGCAATGGCTATCTTTTTCAAACAGAAATTTGCATCCTGTAGCACAAACTCCAAAAAGTTCTGGGCTAGAAAACACTGTCACCACTCATAAACCCACGATAATTGAGAATTTCAATAAGCATTTTTCTACAGCTGGCCATGCTTTCCACCTGGCTACCCCTACCCAGGTCAACAGCCCCGCACCACCCACAGCAACTCGCCCAAGCCTCCCCATTTCTCCTTCACCCAAATCCAGACAGCTGATGTTCTGAAAGAGCTGCAAAATCTGGACCCATACAAATCATCCGGGCTAAATCTGGACCCTCTCTTTCTAAAATTATCCGCCGCAATTGTTGCAACCCCTATTACTAGCCTGTTCAAACTCTTTCGTATCGTCTGAGATCCCTAAAGACTGGAAAGCTGCCGCGGTCATCCCCCTCTTCAAAGGGGGAGACACTCTAGACCCAAACTGTTACAGACCTATATCTATCCTACCCTGCCTTTCTAAGGTCTTCGAAAGCCAAGTTAACAAACAGATCACCGACCATTTCGAATCCAACCGTACCTTCTCCCCTATGGAATCTGGTTTCAGAGCTGGTCATGGGTGCACCTCAGCCACGCTCAAGGTCCTAAATTATATGATAACTGGTGTCATGACGTGGCCCTGTCTGGGTATAGAGTGTGGCATCCCCCTCTCTCTCCCTCCTACACCCGGGTTCTGTTATCTCAGGTCGTAAATTCCTGCAGGAGACACCGTCCTCCTGGCCATGCAGTATAGAGAGAGTTTCACAGTAGAACAAAGGAACTTCTTCTACATCACAGAACTTGAGAACTGAACAATTATCCATGTTTTGGAGAATGTGTAAACGGTCGGTGGAGAAGACAGCTACGGACCGGTCCGTTTTGTTTCATGTTTGTGACCTCATGAAAGACAATACAGCCACATTACCATAACTCTGTTTATAGAGGTGCCTCCATTATGAGGTTTGCTTCTAATTATTGTATCAAATGAATGAGTAAAGATTAAACTATTTGTGAAATTATGTAATGTTGTTCATTTAATGTGAGAGAATTGTATTCCCTTTAAAGTTTAATTAAGTCATTGGCCCGCCTCCATGAGCACAGACATGATCTGGCTCATGGGACAGCCCTTTTCTACTGTTAGGAATAAAACCTGTTCTTTGTATGCCATTTGAATATTTGAGAGTTAACCAATGATATTAGGCCACCCTTGGCCATGATTACAGACACCTGTGTGTCTTTTGACACTATATAAACGAGTCTTCCCGCAGTGTTTGTGATTATACCCTGATGAAGACTTCTTGGCTGTCGAAACGGTGGATATTACATTTTTTTTGCATCTGAGCTCCTAGAGTGTGCGGCTCTCCTTTATTTTCAAGTTTTCTACTCCGCTAGCCAGCACCTCACCTAAATAGGTGTGCGTTTTTTTTCTTTCTTCCAGGAATAAAACCCCCACCTGAAGAAATCCTCTTCAGACCTTGCGTACCTCGGTCATGGTTTGAGTGGAAGCCACAAAAACCTTGTAATGGGTTTTGAACTCCTAACCAAACCACGTGGAGCATTGGCTACATGGAGGAAAATGGTTAAACTCTGAGACTTTCAAACCCGACAGAATAAGAGCAAATCTTAGATACTAATTACTAGTCTGCAGCTAGACATTGTCAACCTGAAATGCGAAGACTGACAACCACCCGAAACATCTATTCTATAAGAACATTTCTGAATGGTACTCTGAAGTATCTAGACTAACCACGAAAGACTCCAGGGAAGCAGAGAGACGCTTGGATAAACTTTCCAACAGAAAGACGGGACGATTCCAACAGAGATCACGACGATACACTGAGTGTAAATATATATGGATTGCAATCATTCCCAAATGAGTGAGCGTCCATGTGCAAATGATTAGCATTTACATTTATATAATTATCAACTGTGTAGTGACTCTTGTCTCTCCTGCCCTTCTCAGTCCACACCCACTTCCCTTTGTCCCAACTCCCCTATTTATATATTTTTTTACCTTTTAAGAACAAATTCTTATTTTCAATGATGGCCTAGGAACTGTGGGTTAACTGCCTGTTCAGGGGCAGAATGACAGATTTGTACTTGTCAGCTTGGGGATTTGAACTTGCAACCTTTCGATTACTAGTCCAACACTCTAACCACTAGGCTACCCTGCCGCCCCCTATCACATCTATAAGTACCTAGGTGTCTGGCTAGACTGTAAACTCTCCTTCCAGACTCATATCAAACATCTCCAATCGAAAATCAAATCTAGAGTCCGCTTTCTATTCCGCAACAAAGCCTCCTTCACTCACGCCGCCAAACTTACCCTAGTAAAACTGACTATCCTACCGATCCTCGACTTCGGGGGCGTCATCTATAAAATAGCTTCCAACACTCTACTCAGCAAACTGGATGCAGTTTATCACAGTGCCATCCGTTTTGTCACTAAAGCACCTTATACCACCCACCACTGCGACTTGTATGCTCTAGTTGGCTGGCCCTCGCTACATATTCGTCGCCAGACCCACTGGTTCCAGGTCATCTACAAGTCCATGCTAGGTAAAGCTCCGCCTTATCTCAGTTCACTGGTCACGATTGCAACACCCACCCGTAGCACGCGCTCCAGCAGGTGTATCTCACTGATCATCCCTAAAGCCAACACCTCATTTGGCCGCCTTTCGTTCCAGTTCTCTGCTGCCTGTGACTGGAACGAATTGCAAAAATCACTGAAGTTGGAGACTTTTATCTCCCTCACCAACTTCAAACATCTGCTATCTGAGCAGCTAACCGATCGCTGCAGCTGTAATAGTCTTATCGGTAAATAGCCCACCCAATTGGAATGAGACTAACATGAGGTAAAGAATAATTAATTAATTAGAAGACTAATTGATTAGATATTAAAATATCTGAAGAGTTATATTAGGAAAAGATTTTCCTTGGTGCCCTGACTTCCTAGTTAATTACATTTACATGATTAGTTTAATCACCTAACAATAATTACACAGAATTGATTTGATAAAATAAGTCTTCGCTTTAATGATGCCAAAGACACAATACCGCCAGTGTTAAGAGACAATACTGTGCAGCTGTATTCATCGACCTGGCCAAGGCTTTCGACTCTGTCAATCACCACATTTTTATCGGCAGACTAAACAGCCTTAGTTTCTCAAATGACTGTCTTACCTGGTTCACCAACTACTTCTCAGACAGAGTTCAGTGTGTCAAATCAGAGGACCTGATGTCCGGACCTCTGGGAGTTCCACGGTTCAATTCTCGTGCCGACTCTTCTCTGTATACATCAATGATGTCGCTCTTGCTGCTGGTGATTCTCGGATCCACCTCTACGCAGACGACACCGTTCTGTATACTTCTGGCCCTTCGTTGGACACTGTTAACTAACCTCCAGACGAGCTTCAATGCCGTACAACTCTCCTTCCGTGGCCTCCAACTGCTCTTAAATGCAAGTAAAACTAAATGCATGCTCTTCAACCGATCGCTGCATGCACCTGCCCGCCCGTCCAGCATCACTACTCTGGACAGTTCTGACTTAGAATATGTGGACAACTAGAAATACCTAGGTGTCTGGTTAGACTGTAAACTCTCCTTCCAGACTCACATTAAACATCTCCAATCCAAAATTAAATCTAGACTTGTCTTCCTATTTCACAACAAAGCATCCTTCACTCATGCTGCCAAACATACTCTCTTAAACCGGACTATCCTACCGATCCTGGACTTCGACGATGTCATTTACAAAATAGCCTCCAACACTACTCAGACTGCATCTAATTTGCTATCACAGCCATCCATTTTTGCTAAATTGTAATTATTTTGCCACTATGGCCTATTTATGGCCTTACCTCCCTAATCTTATTTCATCATTCACACACTGCATATAGACTTTTCTATTGTGTTATTGACTGTATGTTTGTTTATTCCATGTGCAACTCTTTGTTGTTGTTTGTGTCGCACTGCTTTGCTTTATCTTGACCAGGTCGCAGTTGTAAATGAGAACTTGTTTTCAACTGGCCTACCTGGTTAAATAGAGGTGAAATAAAATAAAAATCTATGAACGTTTGAACATCTTAAAGAACAATCTGGCCTTACATGGCCATGTTTTGTTATCTCCACCCAGCACAGTCAGAAGAGTGGCCACACCTCATAGCCTGGTTCCTCTCTAGGTTTCTTCCTAGGTTTTGGCCTTTCTAGGGAGTTTTTCCTAGCCACCGTGCTTCTACACCTGCATTGCTTGCTGTTTGGGGTTTTAGGCTGGGTTTCTGTACAGCACTTTGACATCAGCTGATGTAAAAAGGGCTTTATAAATACATTTGGTTGAATGATTATCACAAAACCAGATAGCAACTTCTGTCCAGTGAATATTGCATGTAACAGACAGTTACGTGACCTACAGCATGGTCAACATTATAGTTTCCAATATTTTCGGACCACTAAACAACTATTGATTTAAAACCACAGACAAATATTGCAAGTTGCAAAGAAAACAGGAGCTGCCTCCACTATTCCAGCACCATTTCAACATAATCAAATCACCTCTGCTTAGTCTAATACAGTGATAACTTAAAGATACCAAAAACGATTTAGTCCAATCAACATAAGCTAAATATGTGGCTGTCCATGGTTCAGATTTATGTTTGCTCGTGTGCGAGTGCACGTTTGTGCAAGTAGAAAAAAACATGTTTACCCACCCTACTTGTAGAGAAACGCCAATGCCATCCTCTCTTTCATGTTGAGGAAACGGTCTATTATACAGTACACGCTTATATTTTTTTGTAGTTCTAGGCTACCTGGCTAAAATGCTTGCTCGCTAGCCTAACTTCCATTCATGGGCAATGTTAGGTAGTTAACATTAGCCTTCTATATCTGGCTACATATTAAACTTCCATCCTCTCAGACCAGGGGTAAAACAATGTATGAATTAATGGTTGGATCAGAATCATCATTATAATAATTGGCCAGTACTGAAAATGAAGTACAACCACAAGTCCAAATTCCTAACTCCATCCATTGCTGATTTAGGAAAGGGACAATTTTAGCAAACTAGCTAGCCACCGGAGGACAATAACACAACGAGATGCAACAATTCAAGTTGTTTCTGTTAATGATGTATGCTCTCAAAGTGATTTGACAGGAGAGACAACAAATCAAAGCTGGCTTCCCTTGACACTTTTTTTTTTTTTCCCGGCAGGACCATTCACAGTTGAGCTCGCTCAGTTTAGCTCAACGCTGATTGGCTAATATTTGTTATATTTTGAACATCAAGGGAGTCCAAATTCTCGCTGGCTTCCCTTGCATTCAATGCTACGGGTGGCAACAATGTCCTACTCATTTGGACCAGACAGTATCAGATACAGTGGGGCAAAAAAGTATTTAGTCAGCCACCAATTATGCAAGTTCTCCCACTTAAAAAGATGAGAGAGGCCTGTAATTTTCATCATAGGTACACTTCAACTATGACAGACAAAATGAGAAAAAATAATCCAGAAAATCACATTGTACACACAAATACTTATTTTCCACCATAATTTGCAAATAAATTCCTACAATGTGATTATCTGGATTTTTTTCTCTCATTTTGTCTGTAAACAAATAAGAATTTGTTCTTAACTGACTTGCCTGGTTAAAAAACAACAACAACAACAAAAAACAATTGAACCTGACGAGAGTGAGGTTAAATAATAACTGTGGTGGCAGGTGTGGTGGAGACCTCAGAGTCTGAGCCTCAACCCGATGGTCATGCAAAGAATGATTCTGGCCCAGTGAGAGTGACATTCTTGGAGAAGGTGAATCCCTGCCTTTTGACTGACCCACATTTAGTCTCAGGCTCGGTGGAATATAAATAGTTTACTGTTAAATCAGTGAAGGTTGCTCGATTTGGACTTGTGATCATTTTCCATGTTTCTTCCACCCAGAGGGAGCAGGTGCTTCGCATCACATCTTGGGACAAGACCTGTGACTTGCTTTACTCTCCGGAGCAGGGCACCTTTTAAAAGGAGTGATTTTTTTGGGGTGGCGTTAAATGTTGAGGTGGAGCAACTGAAATAGAGGATTCCCTGGGTCTGTGACGCCCGTTGTTTGGCGCGACACAGGCCTGGTGGCGAGTGTGTTGAAACTGAGAAGACACGGTCTGGCCTTTTGAGTTTTGAAGCGGAGTCTTTAACTGGCAATGTCATGTTAGTATATGTCAGTTATCCCTTGAGAGCTTTTGTGCCGAACCCACTCAGGTGTTTTAGATGCCAAGCTTATGGTCATGATGCAGCAGTGTATAGGATGGAGATTCCGAGATGTGAGAATTGTGCAGGAGGGCATGGTACAAACAAATGTGTCGTATCGGGGGGATCAGAAGTTCCCTGTGCAATAGAGACAGTTTGAGGTTGTCAGAGTTTAACAGAAGATGCCATATGCTGGGGTGAGTAGTAGTCCTAGGCCAATACATAGAGATACACATTTGTGCTCCAGTAATTTTGGTTTCATAGCATTAATTCCCATGGTTATCACCTGTACCGTATAAATGGAATGCAAAGAATAGATGTTGTGTTGACAGCTGCAAAGAAGTAGCTGGTTCAAATCCAGGCAACATCACATCTGGCTGTGATTGGGAGTCCCATAGGGCAGCGCACAATTGGCCTAGCTTCGTCCGGGTTGGGCTGGGGTAGGCAGTCATTGTAAATAAGTATTTGATCTTAACTGACTTGCCTAGTTAAATAAAGGTTCAATTAAAAAAGTACTTGAGTGTACACGGTTTTACAGCAGAAGAGTAACAAGGTATAATTGTTTCTACAATTTTAAATTGTGATTCCTTTAAATGTTTGTATTAACAAATGTAACGTGATCGACCACTCACTCCCGCACAGTAGGTGGTTGCATGCACAAACAAATGTGCGAACGCTACAATACCGAAGAAGAAGATTGTCTAATCAGCTGGATAACTCCATGCGCGCTCCCCTCCTCCCAGTCAAACTTCGCCGTGCCCGCGCACCGGCGACCCGCCCGTCATCCATGTTGTCTATGTGATCAAGCTGTCACCTACCTGTCCGGTTTATTAAACTACACATTACTCACGGAATTACACCATTCTGCCATTACTAAAAGGCTGCATAACGCCAGGGAGACCTTGTCGGGAGTATTTAGATTTTTTTACTGCGGACAGAAAAGAAGATAAAGTTGATGAGGTAAGCGATCCCAAACCGCCTTTCCCAGCGAGCCCATGTTATTTTTGTTGGGAAGATATTGCTTGCGAAAACATTGAGCTTACTGTCCTTCCTTACATTGAGCTGTTGCCCTTACTTAAATAAAATATTGATTGAATGTACTTAGCTACGTAATAGTTGTATTATCCCTAACTAGGTATTTATTTGGATGCACTTGAAACATGGGATTGTTTTAAAAAAATCAACACTGATAAGTGTGCCTTCCTCACAGGAACTTGTTTGAAGTTGTTCGAACTAAAAGATAGCTAAAATGGCAAGGATAAACAGAGCTGTGTTAGGGGACAGGGATAAACAGAGCTGTGATGGGGACAGGGATAAACATAGCTGTGTTAGGGGACAGGGACAGGGATAAACAGAGCTGTGATGGGGACAGGGATAAACAGAGCTGTGATGGGGACAGGGATAAACAGAGCTGTGATGGGGACAGGGACAAACAGAGCTGTAGTAGGGGACAGGGATAAACAGAGCTGTGTTAGGGGACAGGGATAAACAGAGCTGTGTTAGGGGACAGGGATAAACAGAGCTGTGATGGGGACAGGGATAAACAGAGCTGTGATGGGGACAGGGACAAACAGAGCTGTAGTAGGGGACAGGGATAAACAGAGCTGTGTTAGGGGACAGGGATAAACAGAGCTGTGTTAGGGGACAGGGATAAACAGAGCTGTGTTAGGGGACAGGGATAAACAGAGCTGTGATGGGGGACAGGGATAAACAGAGCTGTGTTAGGGGACAGGGATAAACAGAGCTGTGATGGGGACAGGGATAAACAGAGCTGTGATGGGGACAGGGATAAACAGAGCTGTGATGGGGGACAGGGATAAACAGAGCTGTGTTAGGGGACAGGGACAGGGATAAACAGAGCTGTGATGGGGGACAGGGATAAACAGAGCTGTGTTAGGGGACAGGGATAAACAGAGCTGTGTTAGGGGACAGGGACAGGGATAAACAGAGCTGTGTTAGGGGACATGGTTAAACAGAGCTGTGTTAGGGGACAGGGATAAACAGAGCTGTGATGTGGACATGGATAAACAGAGCTGTGATGTGGACATGGATAAACAGAGCTGTGATGGGGACAGGGATAAACAGAGCTGTGATGGGGACATGGATAAACAGAGCTGTGATGGAGACATGGATAAACAGAGCTGTGATGGGGACAGGGATAAACAGAGCTGTGATGGGGACATGGATAAACAGAGCTGTGATGGAGACAGGGATAAACAGAGCTTTGATGGGGACATGGATAAACAGAGCTGTGATGGAGACAGGGATAAACAGAGCTGTGTTAGGGGACAGGGATAAACAGAGCTTTGATGGGGACAGTGATAAACAGAGCTGTGATGGGGACAGTGATAAACAGAGCTGTGATGGGGACAGGGATAAACAGAGCAGTGTTAGGGGACAGGGATAAACAGAGCTGTGTTAGGGGACAGGGATAAACAGAGCTGTGTTAGGGGACAGGGATAAACAGAGCTGTGATGGGGACAGGGATAAACAGAGCTTTGATGGGGACAGGGATAAACAGAGCTGTGATGGGGACAGGGATAAACAGAGCTGTGATGGGGACAGGGATAAACAGAGCTGTGATGGGGACATGGATAAACAGAGCTGTGATGGGGACAGGGATAAACAGAGCTGTGATGGGGACATGGATAAACAGAGCTGTGATGGAGACAGGGATAAACAGAGCTTTGATGGGGACATGGATAAACAGAGCTGTGATGGAGACAGGGATAAACAGAGCTGTGTTAGGGGACAGGGATAAACAGAGCTTTGATGGGGACAGTGATAAACAGAGCTGTGATGGGGACAGTGATAAACAGAGCTGTGATGGGGACAGGGATAAACAGAGCAGTGTTAGGGGACAGGGATAAACAGAGCTGTGTTAGGGGACAGGGATAAACAGAGCTGTGTTAGGGGACAGGGATAAACAGAGCTGTGATGGGGACAGGGATAAACAGAGCTTTGATGGGGACATGGATAAACAGAGCTGTGATGGGGACAGGGACAGGGATAAACAGAGCTGTGATGGAGACAGGGATAAACAGAGCTGTGATGGGGACATGGATAAACAGAGCTGTGATGGGGACAGGGACAGGGATAAACAGAGCTGTGATGGAGACAGGGATAAACAGAGCTTTGATGGGGACAGGGATAAACAGAGCTGTGATGGGGACAGGGATAAACAGAGCTGTGATGGGGACAGGGATAAACAGAGCTGTGATGGGGACATGGATAAACAGAGCTGTGATGGGGACAGGGATAAACAGAGCTGTGATGGGGACATGGATAAACAGAGCTGTGATGGAGACAGGGATAAACAGAGCTTTGATGGGGACATGGATAAACAGAGCTGTGATGGAGACAGGGATAAACAGAGCTGTGTTAGGGGACAGGGATAAACAGAGCTTTGATGGGGACAGTGATAAACAGAGCTGTGATGGGGACAGTGATAAACAGAGCTGTGATGGGGACAGGGATAAACAGAGCAGTGTTAGGGGACAGGGATAAACAGAGCTGTGTTAGGGGACAGGGATAAACAGAGCTGTGTTAGGGGACAGGGATAAACAGAGCTGTGATGGGGACAGGGATAAACAGAGCTTTGATGGGGACATGGATAAACAGAGCTGTGATGGGGACAGGGACAGGGATAAACAGAGCTGTGATGGAGACAGGGATAAACAGAGCTGTGATGGGGACATGGATAAACAGAGCTGTGATGGGGACAGGGACAGGGATAAACAGAGCTGTGATGGAGACAGGGATAAACAGAGCTGTGATGGAGACAGGGATAAACAGAGCTGTGTTAGGGGACAGGGATAAACAGAGCTGTGTTAGGGGACAGGGATAAACAGAGCTTTGATGGGGACAGTGATAAACAGAGCTGTGATGGGGACAGTGATAAACAGAGCTGTGATGGGGACAGGGATAAACAGAGCAGTGTTAGGGGACAGGGATAAACAGAGCTGTGTTAGGGGACAGGGATAAACAGAGCTGTGTTAGGGGACAGGGATAAACAGAGCTGTGATGGGGACAGGGATAAACAGAGCTTTGATGGGGACATGGATAAACAGAGATGTGATGGGGACAGGGACAGGGATAAACAGAGCTGTGATGGAGACAGGGATAAACAGAGCTGTGATGGGGACATGGATAAACAGAGCTGTGATGGGGACAGGGACAGGGATAAACAGAGCTGTGATGGAGACAGGGATAAACAGAGCTGTGATGGGGACAGGGATAAACAGAGCTGTGATGGGGACAGGGATAAACAGAGCTGTGATGGGGACAGGGACAGGGATAAACAGAGCTGTGATGGGGACCGGTATAAACAGAGCTGTGTTAGGGGACAGGGTTAAACAGAGCTGTGATATTGAAAATATCTAAATTGGTCCAAAATGACTTTTTAATGACCTGTTACCAAGTTGTTTACGGTTTCTCTTCCTTTTAGTTTTCCACACGGATCAATGTGTCTGTGAATTCCTAAAAGCTATCCATGGATTGTTCCAGAAGGTTGTGTTTTTAGGGAGTAATATTGGTTGTTGTAGAATACGTTTAATATTCTTCCATGCTTTTTAATAGTGATGTTAATTATGAATTTGTTCTGGGGAAGAGCTCATCTTCAATATGTTCCCATTGTTTTGTCTTTAGTGCATTGAACTATATGTCACAAGTAGAAGCCCTGGAATAGTGAGTTGATACACTTCCAAGTCTGGAAGGTTGAAACCACCCTCAGACTATGGGAGACATAAAACTTTTTATTCTGAGTTTTATTGGCCCATATAAAGACTTATGACCGAGTCTACTTTTGTTTAAAGGAACGTCTTCAAGTGAGGTAATTGGTATTACTGAAATTAAATACGGCACTGAACTCTACTCCTCTCTACTGTACTTTACTGAACTCTACTCCTCTACTGTACTGTACTGAACTCTACTGAACTCTACTCCTCTCTACTGTTCTGTACTTTACTTTACTGGACTCTACTCCTCTCTAATGTTCTGTACTTTACTTGAACTCTACTCCTCTCTACTGTACTTTACTGAACTCTACTCCTCTCTACCGTACTGTACTGAACTCTACTCCTCTCTACTGTACTGTACTGAACTCTTCTCCTCTCTACTGTACTGAACTCTACTCCTCTCTACAGTTCTGTTCTGTACTGTACTGAACTCTACTCCTCTCTACTGTACTTTACTGAACTCTACTCCTCTCTACTGTACTGAACTCTACTCCTCTCTACTGTTCTGTTCTGTACTGTACTGAACTCTACCCCTCTCTACTGTTCTGTACTGAACTCTACTCCTCTCTCCTGTTCTGTTCTGTACTCTACTGAACTCTACTCCTCTCTACTGTTCTGTTCTGTACTTTACTGAACTCTACTCCTCTCTACTGTTCTGTACTCTACTGAACTCTACTCCTCTCTACTGTTCTTTTCTATACTCTACTGAACTCTACTCCTCGCTACTGTTCTGTACTCTACTGAACTCTACTCCTCTCTACTGTTCTGTTCTGTACTCGACTGAACTCTACTCCTCTCTACTGTTCTGTTCTGTACTTTACTGAACTCTTCTCCTCTCTACTGTTCTGTACTCTACTGAACTCTACTCCTCTCTACTGTTCTGTTCTGTACTTTACTGAACTCTACTCCTCTCTACTGTACTGTTCTGTACTGTACTGAACTCTACTCCTCTCTACTGTTCTGTAATTTGATGTTGAAACTTGTGAAACAGACGTCTATGATTGGTTCGGATTTGGTCCTATGTGGACCAACCAAATTTGTTCTTGTTTTTGGGGCAGAACTCATTAAAATAATAGCCAGTGTGTTGTTTAATACCCAAATATGCAACGGAGGATATTGTATATTTGTACCTTTTTGTTGACCTATTTAGGATACATCACTATGAAGAGAATGACATTCATATCCAGCGTTATGTATTTCTATGTAGTACAGATCCCATGATGAAATTCTGTTACCGGGTGGAAATCTACAACACTTAATGTAAACTTGGTTCAATAACCAAAATAGATTGTTTTTCAAAGTCATTGTGTCATGTCGTAGCTGACACCCCATTCTTTCTGAAGACATCGATGAATCTTCATTTGGAGCAGATATTCTAGACTTTTTGGAAGGCAAAAAAAACGAAGAGATTTTAGCGAAATTCTCGTACCAAACTTTGCATTTGCACAGTTCTTCCAGTCAACATGGTTTTGTAAAATGTTCTGTGTAAATTTGTTAAAAATAGTCTTTGTGCATAGAGTTGTATGGTTCGTTAAACGTTGAAATCAATGGTTTATGTTTGGAATACATTTTAAGTGAGAAATCTTGAGTCTCAACGCAATTCCATTAACATGGAATTGCCCATAACCCAAACTATACCAACAGTAGCTAGCTGTTCTCCAGCTCTGGTCTTGACTGTGATCAGGGAGAGATTTTAAGTAGTTCCACACCCGTTAATCCAGATTAAGCCTTCATCCAGATAGCCAATCCAGCCTAGATGAGATCAGGTGACCTAATATTCTCTAGATCAGGTTAAATTCATCGTTAGAACCATTGCGCTAAATGATTCATTTAGCCTTAAGTTGCTTTTGGGAAACTGTGCACTGATCTCCATCTTGTCTGTGATTGGCTGTGGAGAACTTCATCCTTGGTAGGTCCAGGCAGATATACAGATATTTACAATGTCTGGAGAATGTCTTCAGTATGTCAAGGACCACATCAATATGCTATAGATGGGTTGCAGTGCTGTTTTTAAGATCAGGGAGGATGATTTATTTTTGTTTAATTAGCATGGCCTTATTTCTATTACAGCATATCGGTGCATCACTACCAGAGACCGAGAGAGACACAGAGACTGTTGACGTCATGTAAACTATATATCCTCTCCAGTGTTTATTGAAACATAAATACATTTGCACAATGAGCACATGTTGATTCTCAAATACATTGATACAGTGGTTGGTTAGCTAGCTAGTGAATTGGAGCCATATTAGCATAGACATGGTAACAGTCAGAACACCTCAAGACAAGGTATCAAGAACCAGATGAAACTAGCTCAAATGAGCCACTTACGATTCCCCACAGTTTCTTGTCAATATTGCTAACTATCTGGCCGTCCAGAATCACAACAAGCAAACAGACTTCTGCCCCATTGAAATTCCTGCATCGTTTTCCTGACGTTGTCAGCTAATCTGTATGTAGGACCAATGATCATCTGTACGGGCCTGTGTAGAGGGAGTTTCTAGATGGAACTCACCCAAATGCTTCAGGGTGAAACAATGGAGGGAGAGGCATGCCCCGAAATAAAGAAAGGTAAACATCATTAATCTGTGTTCATGTTGCAGTGATTCAAATAGCTCTATAGTTCACCATTTAAAGTCCTGATGTCACCATGGTGAGATGGGCTTTAGGCCACGTCCCGGCTAGGCCTATCCCTCGATCCACCCTACATGCTCTCAGCTTTTTTTCTCCTTTTTCTATATTTCTCTCTTAACTCTGTCAGTCTGCATTCCTGAGCTGTGATAGGATGACTCAGGTGTGTGTTGAGTCAGCGCTCATCGCCCCGAACGGAATTGCCTCAATAGATCAGTGAGAGGTATGTACAGTGATTGTGTTGTTCCTACCCTCGCTCCTTTCTGTTCGGTCTCTGTATCTCAGCCCTGATATGTGTTGTGTTATTCCCTGTTGGTAGAGTAGAACTCTCACAGAGAATGATGACAGGGTTAACTGGTTTTCTGATGATGTCATCTCTACAGGCCCAGAGTTGTCACTCTGTTCTCTCTGTAGCGGTATTCTCTCCTTTTCAACACAAGATGTGGTCAGTGCAGAATCCATATACTTATTTTTTGAGCGCTAGATGGCCTTAGCTAGTGCTAGATGGCGTTAGCTAGCGCTAGGTGGCGTCAGCTAGCGCTAGGTGGCGTCAGCTAGTGCTAGATGGCGTTAGCTAGCGCTAGGTGGCGTCAGCTAGCGCTAGGTGGCGTCAGCTAGCGCTAGATGGCCTTAGCTAGCGCTAGATGGCCTTAGCTAGCGCTAGATGGCGTCAGCTAGCGCTAGGTGGCGTCAGCTAGCGCTAGGTGGCGTTAGCGCACGCTAGGTGGCATTCCCTGCACCAAAACCTAAATCGCAGTATGGATTCGCAATACATATAGAGTCGTGAGAATCGCAATACATATTGTACCGGCACCTAAGTATCCTGATAGTATCGTGAGGTCCCTGGCAATTCCCAGCCCTTGTCTCCTCTCCTCCGCTCCTCTAAATGGATTGTAAACATGGAGTTGCCTGTGTTCTCTGTCCTGTCAGACCCCATTCTCTCCTGTTGTGCTGCTCAGTGTTATGTGTCAGCAGGCTCCACAAAGACCTAGGGGATCCCTGGCTGTTAGTGATGTTTTCCTAGACTCTTTTGCATCCTGGATTAGGCCTTTCTCTTTTCCAGACAAGCACCTACATGGACACCTTTCTCACCGATACAGATAGGTTTGTACAGAAACAGCCCCTAGCCTCTGCCCCTTAAATCCTAGGGAGAAGGACAGAAAGACTGATCGGGTCTGAGAGGGAGGGTGACCCACCCGTCCTTCCCTCCACCCCTCTCTCTGTCTCTTCCTCCTCTGCCATTTACCACATTAGTTTACCTCTAGTACACCTGTCCAAGCCTTCCCATCTGTAAGGTTCTATGGTCAGGCGCCAAGGGTTTATTTGGGACAGGATAGATCAATTCTAAAGCCTCAACCTCCAGCATCCTGTAGGGCAGGGCTATTCAACTGGTGGCCCACGGGCCATATCTGTCCCATTTGATCAATTTAGAAATGTCCCTTTGGTCAATTCTGAACAATTTTTTTTCACCAAAATTTTAAGGAATTATAGAAATATTAGGACATGCAGTGTCAGAGTCCAGAATAAATACTGAACAAAAATATAAACGCAACATGCAAAATGTAATCGATTTTACTGAGTTACTGTTCATTTAAGGAATTCAGTCAAATTAAATATATTCATTAGGCCCTAATCTATGGATTTCACATGACTGGAAATACAGATATGCATCTATTGGTCACAGACACCTTAAAATGTAGGGGCGTGGATCAGGTATTTTTGTGCGTTCAAATTGGCATCGATAAAATGCAATTGTGTTGGTTGTCCGTAGCTTATGCCTGCCCATACCATAACCCCACTGCCACCATGGGGCACTCTGTTCACAACGTTGACATCAGCAAACCTTTCACCCACACGCCATACACGTGGTCTTCGGTTGTGAGACCGGTAGGACATAATACAAATTCTCTAAAACAACATTTGAGGCGGCTTATGGTAGAGAAATTAACATTACATTTGCTGGCAACCGCTCTGGTGGACATTCCTGCAGTCAACATGCCAATTTCTCACTCCCTCAAAACTTGAGACATCTGTGGCACTGTGTTGTGTGACATCTGCACATTTTAGAGTGGCCTTTTATTGTCCCCAGAACAAGGTGCACCTGTGTAATGATCATGCTGTTTTCATCAGCTTCTTCATATGCCACACCTGTCAGGTGGATGGATTATTTTGGCAAATGAGAAATGCTCACGAACAGGGATATAAAAAATGTGTGCACAAAATTTGAGAGAAATAAACATTTTTTGTGTGAATATGGAACATTTCTGGGATCTTTTATTTCAGCTCATGAAACATGGGACCAACACTTTACATGTTGCATTTATATTTTTGTTCAGTGTAAATACACTGTAAATGTATATGATGGTGTGTATGGACAGTGTATGAATAGAAAAGGTGTGTACAGCAGTAGTTATATAGCCTTGACTAGAATACAGTATTTACATATGAAGTGGGTAAAACAGTAGGTAAACATTATTAAAGTGACCAGTGTTCAATGACTCTATGTACATTGGGCAGCAGTCTGTAAGGTGCGGGGTAGAGTGCCAGGTGGTAGCCGGCTAGTAACAGTGACTAATTCAGGGCAGGGTACTGGGCGGAGGCCGGCTGATGATAACTGTTTAACAGTCTGATGGCCTGGAGATAGAAGCTGTGCTTCAGTCTCTCGGTCCCAGGCTTTGATGCACCTGTACTGTCTCCACCTTCTAGATGGTAGTGGGGTGAACAGGTCGTGGCTCGGGTGACCTCGTGTCCTTGATGATCTTCTTGCCCTTCCTTTTGACACCAGGTGGGCAGGCAGTGTTTCCCCGGTGACTCACCACCCTCTGTAGAGCCCGGACGGTGATTCAGGTCGACAGGATGCTCTCAATGGTGCATCTGTAGTAGTTCCTGAGGGTCTTAGGGGCCAAGCCAAACTTCTTCAGCCTCCTTGTGTTGAAGAGGCACAATGATGCACCTTCTTCACCACACTGTCTGTGTGTGGACCATTTTCAGGTTGTCAGTGATGTGCGTCTGGCCTCATTACCATTTTAACAATGGAAGTTAATATTATCTTTAAATTATTCAATGTATATACATTTATTTATTTATTTTATTTAACTAGGCAAGTCAGTTAAGAACAAAATCTTATTTTCAATGACGGCCTAGGAACAGTGGGTTAACTGCCTGTTCAGGGGCAGAACAACAGATTTGTACCTTGTCAGCTCGGGGGTTTGAACTTGCAACCTTCCGGTTACTAGTCCAACGCTCTAACCACTAGGCTACCCTGCCACCCCACATGTGTGGTTTGGATAAAGTGTAAAGGTCCATGCATGGCTATCTACCAGTTTAGGTGTTCCTGACCTTTGTTGTTTGCTACCGAGTTGGTTGTTCAGGTTTAAACCAGGTGTGGTGTGTTAGATAATTAGCATGTAGTTCAGCCTTGCGTTCAGTCTCCCTCAGTAGTAGTTCTTATCATCTTCTATTTGTTGTAGCTCTGTCTTTTAAACTAAGTTGTACATGAATCATGTTCTATTTGATGTAGCTCTGTCTTTTTAACTAAATTGTACATGACGAAATATGGTGATTTTTAAACTAATGAATGCAATTAACGAATCATGTTTTCCACAGTTGTTACCTGGTCTAATTAACAAAGTAAAGTTATTCTAATTAGATGCTGCTTCTCATTGGTTAATAAGTGTGGGCGGGGTTGTGGATCAAAGGGGATAAATGTTTTCCTTTTCTTTCAGCTGAGATTTGAACAGCATTTTACAATGTGCTCCACAGACAGTTGATTTAGGCTGTTCTGGTTGACAATATTTAGTCCCAGTGAGGAGGCTGTTCTGGTTGACAATATTTAGTCCCAGTAAGGAGGCTGTTCTGGTTGACAATATTTAGTCCCAGTAAGGAGGCTGTTCTGGTTGACAATATTTAGTCCCAGTGAGGAGGCTGTTCTGGTAGACAATATTTAGTCCCAGTAAGGGAGTTGGGCTCTGTTTAGAGCTGGGAAAGGGGATAATCCCCTAGTTATGCTGTTTACCAGTTAGGCCCAGACTTAGATGCAGTAGGAACCCTTTTGAGATGCTGAGTTTTAGTCTCGTCATCTTTTTGTAAGTTTTCATGTCCTGAATGTTGCTGCTATGGGACTGTTTGAGACAAGCCTTGTATCCTGAAACCCATTGTCTGTAATAAATTCAGGTATTATTTTTGTACAATTGTGGGTCCACTTCATTCCAACCTATCACCTCCCTTGGCTTCTCTGGGTCCATTACATTCCAACATATCACCTCCCTTGGCTTCTCTGGGTCCACTACATTCCAACCTATCACCTCCCTTGGCTTCTCTGGGTCCACTACATTCCAACCTATCACCTCCCTTGGCTTCTCTGGGTCCACTACATTCCAACCTATCACCTCCCTTGGCTTCTCTGGGTCCACTACATTCCAACCTATCACCTCCCTTGGCTTCTCTGGGTCCACTACATTCCAACCTATCACCTCCCTTGGCTTCTATGGGTCCACTTCATTCCAACCTATCACCTCCCTTGGCTTTTCTGGGTCCACTACATTCCAACCTATCACTTCCCTTGGCTTTTCTGGGTCCACTACATTCCAACCTATCACCTCCCTTGGCTTCTCTGGGTCCACTACATTCCAACCTATCACCTCCCTTGGCTTCTCTGGGTCCACTACATTCCAACCTATCACCTCCCTTGGCTTCTCTGGGTCCACTACATTCCAACCTATCACCTCCCTTGGCTTCTCTGGGTCCACTTCATTCCAACCTATCACCTCCCTTGGCTTTTCTGGGTCCACTACATTCCAACCTATCACCTCCCTTGGCTTCTCTGGGTCCACTACATTCCAACCTATCACCTCCCTTGGCTTCTCTGGGTCCACTTCATTCCAACCTATCACCTCCCTTGGCTTCTCTGGGTCCACTACATTCCAACCTATCACCTCCCTTGGCTTCTCTGGGTCCACTTCATTCCAACCTATCACCTCCCTTGGCTTTTCTGGGTCCACTACATTCCAACCTATCACCTCCCTTGGCTTCTCTGGGTCCACTACATTCCAACCTATCACCTCCCTTGGCTTCTCTGGGTCCACTACATTCCAACCTATCACTTCCCTTGGCTTCTCTGGGTCCACTACATTCCAACCTATCACCTCCCTTGGCTTCTCTGGGTCCACTACATTCCAACCTATCACCTCCCTTGGCTTCTCTGGGTCCACTACATTCCAACCTATCACCTCCCTTGGCTTCTCTGGGTCCACTACATTCCAACCTATCACTTCCCTTGGCTTTTCTGGGTCCACTACATTCCAACCTATCACCTCCCTTGGCTTCTCTGGGTCCACTACATTCCAACCTATCACTTCCCTTGGCTTCTCTGGGTCCACTACATTCCAACCTATCACCTCCCTTGGCTTCTCTGGGTCCACTTCATTCCAACCTATCACCTCCCTTGCTTTTCTGGGTCCACTACATTCCAACCTATCACCTCCCTTGGCTTCTCTGGGTCCACTTCATTCCAACCTATCACCTCCCTTGGCTTCTCTGGGTCCACTACATTCCAACCTATCACCTCCCTTGGCTTCTCTGGGTCCACTTCATTCCAACCTATCACCTCCCTTGGCTTTTCTGGGTCCACTACATTCCAACCTATCACCTCCCTTGGCTTCTCTGGGTCCACTACATTCCAACCTATCACCTCCCTTGGCTTCTCTGGGTCCACTACATTCCAACCTATCACTTCCCTTGGCTTCTCTGGGTCCACTACATTCCAACCTATCACTTCCCTTGGCTTCTCTGGGTCCACTACATTCCAACCTATCACCTCCCTTGGCTTCTCTGGGTCCACTACATTCCAACCTATCACTTCCCTTGGCTTCTCTGGGTCCACTACATTCCAACCTATCACCTCCCTTGGCTTCTCTGGGTCCACTACATTCCAACCTATCACCTCCCTTGGCTTCTCTGGGTCCACTACATTCCAACCTATCACCTCCCTTGGCTTCTCTGGGTCCACTACATTCCAACCTATCACCTCCCTTGGCTTCTCTGGGTCCACTACATTCCAACCTATCACCTCCCTTGGCTTCTCTGGGTCCACTACATTCCAACCTATCACCTCCCTTGGCTTCTCTGGGTCCACTACATTCCAACCTATCACTTCCCTTGGCTTTTCTGGGTCCACTACATGCATGCTGAGGAACTTTAAGCTTTTCACCCTCTCCACTCATGTGGACGGGGACGTGATGTCTCCTGAAGTCCTCGGTCAGCTCCTTCATTTTGTTGACATTAAGGGAGAGGTTATTTTCCTGGCACCTCTCCACCAGGGCCCTCACCACCACCCTGTAGTCTGTCTCGTCATTGTTGGTAATCAGGCCTACCTCTGTTACCTGCAAACTTGATGATTGAGTTGGACATGCGCATGGCCACGTAGTCATGGGTGAACAGGGAGTGCAGAAGGGGGCTGAGCACACACCCTTGTGGGGTGATGATCAGTGTGGTGGAGGTGTTGTTGCCTACCTGCAACACCTGGAGTCGGCCCTTCAGGAAGTCCATGACTCTGTTGCACAGGGCGTGGTTCAGACCCAAGGCCCCCGAGCTTAGTGATGAAATTGGAAGGCACTATGGTGTTGAAGGCAGAGCTGTAGTCGATGAACAGCATTCTTACGTAGGTATTCTTCTTGTCCAGATGGGAAAGGCAGTGCGATTGCTACATCCATGGATCTGTTGGGGCGGGATGTAAATTGTTGTGGGTCTAGGGCAGGGGTGGCGAACTCATTCCATGGTGGGCCAAGTGTCTGTGTGTTTTATTTTTTTTTTTACATGTTTTTTTTTAAATTACCTAAAAAAAAACAGGTGAGGGGAGTTCCATACTAATTAGTGACTTTAATTCTATCAAGTACAAGGGTGGAGCAAAAACCTGCAGACATTCGGTCCTCCATGGAATGAGTTTGACACGTGGTCTAAGGTGTCAGGTAAGATGGAGGTGATATGATCCTTGACTTGTCTCTCAAAGCACTTCATGATGACAGGACTGAGTGCTACGTGGCGATAGACATTTAGGGCAGGTACTTTCACTTTCTTGGGTACAGGAACAATGGTGGGCAGACAGTCCTCTTGGGCAGACGGTCCTCGTGGGCGGTGGTGGCCCACGTCGGTGGCACTGTGTTTTCCTAGAAGCGGGTGAAGGTGTTTAGCTTTATCCGAGAGCAAGGCGTTGGTGCCGGCGACTTGGCTGGTTTTCGCCTTTATAGTCTGTGATTTTCTGGAGTCCCTGCCACATGCAGTGCCTAAGTATTCAACCCCTTTGTTATGGTAAGCCTACATCCTTAACTAGAAGTCACATAATAAGTTCTATGGACTCACTTTGTGTGCAATGACAGCATTTAACATGCTTTTTGAATGACTACCTCGTCTGTACCCCACACATACAATTATCTGTAAGATCCCTCAGTCGAGCAGTGAATATCAAACACCGATTCAACCACAGGGAGGTTTTCCAATGCCTTGCACAGAAGGGCACCTATTGGTAAATGCGTCAAAAAACCAGAAGGAGACATTGAATCTTGAATTGCGAATAGTGAAGTTATTAATTACACTTTGGAAACCTGTACAGAATATTTAAAAAATCCAAAACATGCATCTTTTTAGTTGTTGCAAACTAAAGTAAAACTGCAAAAAAATGTGTCAAACAAATGAACTTAATGCTGAAAAGAAAGTGTTAAGTTCGGAACAAATCCAACATAACACATTACTGATTACCACTCCTCATATTTTCAAGCATTGTGGTGGCTGCATCATGTTGTGGGTATGCTTGTCACTGGAAAGGACTTGGGAGTCTTTTAGGATAAAAATAAACGGAATGGAGCTAGGCACATGCAACACCTTGTTCAGTGTGCTTTCCACCAGACACTGGGAGATTAAATCACCTTTCAGCTGGACAATAACCTGAAACACAAGGCCAAATATACACTGGAGTATCTTACCAAGATGACATTGAATGTTCCTGAGTGGCCTAGTTACAGTTTTGACCATGGAAAGACTTGAAAATGGCTGTCTAGCAATGATCAACCACCAACTTGACAGAGCTCAAAGAACTTTTTAAATAATGATGTGCAAATATTGTACAATCCAGGTGTGCAAAACTCTTAGACTTAACCAGAAAGACTCACAGCTCTAATCACTGCCAAAGGTTATTCTAACATGTGTTGACTCAGTGGCATGAATTCTTATGAACATTAGATATTTAAGTATTTTGTTTTTTAATACATTTGCAAAAATGTCTAAAAACATGTTTTCACTTTTTGTTATTGTGTGTACATTTTTGAATACAGGATGTAACTAAATGTGGAATAAGTCTGGGGGTATGAATGAGTTAATAAACACCATGGATTCAGTTATGGCCATCATAGCATCAAGATCTACTTTTACGTAAGGAAGTTGGGTTTGCTAAGCAAGGATAATAATGCTGTCAAGAGAGAAGCCTTCGTGAGCTTAAGGGAGAGCTGGTTGCCTCCACAAGAAAGCCAACAAATATCTAGCGAAAATGCTTGTTGAGGAGTTCAGATGTTTTGTTTTGTGTGATATAAGGAAAAGGAATCCCATGTAAAAAATGTCTGGCCCGCTGTAAATGACCTTTTTCAAATCTGGCCCTGTAAGTAGATAGTTGGATAGCTGTGCTGACTTCCTGTCAGCTGACTGCTTCCGAGTAGCCGGACAGGAAATGCTGGTGTCTGTGGGTAACTGAACTGGAAGAGGAAGAGAAGCGTCATTGGAATTCTCCTTTGTTTTCCTTGTATGACCTAACTAGAGGTCGACCGATTAATCGGAATGGCCGATTTCATTAGGGCCGATTTTCAAGTTTTCATAACAATTGGTAATCTGCATTTTTGGGCACCGATCATGGCCGATTACATTGCACTCCACGAGGAGACTGTGTGGCAGGCTGACTACCTGTTATGTGAGTGTAGCAAGGAGCCAAGGTAAGGTGCTAGCTAGCATTAAACTTATCTTGTAAAAAACAATCAATATTAACATAATCACTAGTTAACCACACATGGTTGATGATAATACTAGTTTATTTAGCTTGTTCTGCGTTGCGTATAATCGATGCAGTGCCTGTTAATTTAGCATTGGATCACAGCCTACTTCGCCAAACAGATGATTTAACAAGCGCTTTCACGAAAAAAGCACTGTCGTTGCACCAATGTCTACCTACCCATAAACATCAACTTCTTTCTTTAAATCAATACACAAGTTTATATTTTTTAAACCTGCATATTTAGTTAATATTGCCTGCTGACATGAATTTATTTTAACTAGGGAAATTGTGTCACTTCCCTTGAGTTCTGTGCAACAGAGTCAGGGTATATGCAGCAGTATGGTCTGCCTGGCTCGTTGTGAACAATGTGAAGACCATTTCTTCTTAACGAAGATCACCAACTTCGCCAAACGGGGGATGATTTAACAAAAAAGCACAATCGTTGCACGAATGTACCTAACCATAAACATCAATGCCTTTCTTAAAATCAATACACAGAAGTATATACTTTTTAAACCTGCATATTTAGTTCAAATGAATTAATGTTAGCAGGCAATATTAACTCGTGAAAGTGTGTAACTTCTCTTGTACGCAGAGTCAGGGTGTATGCAACAGTTTGGGCCGCCTTGCTCGTTGCGAACTAATTTGCCAGAATTTTACGTAGTTATGACAACATTGAAGGTTGTGCAATGTAACAGCAATATTTAGACTTATGGATGCCACCCGTTAGATAAAATACGGAACGGTTCCGAATTTCACTAAATAAATAAACCTAAGGCCTTAATGACCTAAGGCTCGTATTTCTGTGTGTTATTATATTAGAATTAAGTCTATGATTTGATAGAGCAGTCTGACTGAGCGGTGGTTGGCAGCAGCAGGCTCGTAAGCATTCATTCAAACAGCATTTTACTGCGTTTGCCAGCAGCTCTTTGCAATGCTTGAAGCGCTGTTTATGACTTCAAGCCTATCAACTCCCGAGATTCGGCTGGCAATACTAAAGTACCTATTAGAACGTCCAATAGTCAAAGGTATTTGAAATACAAATTGTGTTGAGAGAAATAGTCCTATAATAACTACAACCTAAAACTACTTACCTGGGAATATTGAAGACTCATGTGAAAAGGAACCAACAGCTTTCATATGTTCTCATGTTCTGAGCAAGGAACTTAAACGTTAGCTTTCTTACATAGCACATATTGCACTTTTACTTTCTTCTCCAACACTTTGTTTTTGCATTATTTAAACCAAATTGAACATGTTTCATTATTTATGTGAGACTAAATTGCCTTTATTGATGTATTATATTAAAATAAATGTTCATTGTTCATTCAGTATTGTTGTACTTGTCATAATTACAGATATATATATATATATATATATATATATATATATATATATATATATATATATATATATAAAAATCGGCCTATTAATCGGTATCGGCTTATTTTGGTCCACCGATAATCGATATCGGTATTGAAAAATCATAATCGGTCGACCTCTAGACCTAACTCACGTGCCCTGTCCTTTTCTCTGCACTTTCCCACGACTTTTCTCTTCCTCAGTGTTGAGGAAGAGGGCCACGTCCCAACTCTACAGCTACGCAGAGACCCCAGGGCCACGTCCCAACTCTACAGCTACGCAGAGACCCCAGGGCCACGTCCCAACTCTACAGCTACGCAGAGACCCCAGGGCCACGTCACAATTCTACAGCTACGCAGAGACCCCAGGGCTACGTCCCAACTCTACTGCTACAGAACACCATTGTAAATACAACCCATATTTATGCTTATTTATTTTCCCTTGTGTACTTTAACCATTTGTACATTGTTACAACACTGTATATATATAAATGACATTTGTAATGTCTTTATTTAAAAAAAACTTCTGTATGTGTAATGTTTACTGTTAATTTTTATTTTTTATTTCACTTTTGTATATTATCTACCTCACTTGTTTTGGCAATGTTAACGCATGTTTCCCATGCCAATAAAGCCCCTTGAATTGAATTGAATTTGAATTGATAAAGAGAGGAGCAGCTGCTCAGTTCCTCATTGGTCAGCAGGTTAACAGGGTTTCTCCTGTTGCCCTTAAGAGTCACACACAGAGACATGCTGTTAACGGGTTGGAAAGGTGCTATGCTTGTTATTACATACACCTTTCTTCACACACACCACTACTTGCCCTTCACCTGTGGAGGCAGGCTGGCTGGCTGGCTGGCTGGCTGGCTGACTGGCTGGCTGGCTGGCTGGCTTTCTTCTCAGTAAATTCAAATAATGTCCATGTTAGTAGAACACACACAGTGTTTTCTACGTTTTTTCCTGTTAATCGTAATTGATCTGTATAGTAGACCAGTCTGCCATGCGTTCTCCTGACCACTGTAACCACTACAATGGCTGCTGGCTTGTTCATGTCGGTTAATGTTGTGTTTGAGTTTGGCAGCGGTTCTTTTACGGGTTACATTATCCTGCTGTAGCTGGGGAGAACAAGGGGATTTTTATTCAACCTTTATTTAACCTTTTATTTAACTAGGCAAGTCAGTTAAAAAAACTAATTCTTATTTACAATGACTGCCTACTCCGGAGTTGTAGAGTTAGGAAGTGGCGCTGTGGTCTCTGTAGCTGTAGAGTTGGGAAGTGGCCCTGGGGTCTCTGTAGCTGTAGAGTTGGGAAGTGGCCCTGGGGTTTCTGTAGCTGTAGAGTTGGGACGTGGCCCTGGGGTCTCTGTAGCTGTAGAGTTGGGACGTGGCCCTGGGGTCTCTGTAGCTGTAGAGTTGGGACGTGGCCCTGTGGTCTCTGTGTAGCTGTAGAGTTGGGAAGTGGCCCTGGGGTCTCTGTAGCTGTAGAGTTGGGAAGTGGCCCTGGGGTTTCTGTAGCTGTAGAGTTGGGACGTGGCCCTGGGGTCTCTGTAGCTGTAGAGTTGGGACGTGGCCCTGGGGTCTCTGTAGCTGTAGAGTTGGGACGTGGCCCTGGGGTCTCTGTGTAGCTGTAGAGTTGGGAAGTGGCCCTGGGGTCTCTGTAGCAGTAGAGTTGGGACGTGGCCCTGGGGTTTCTGTAGCTGTAGAGTTGGGACGTGGCCCTGGGGTCTCTGTGTAGCTGTAGAGTTGGGAAGTGGCCCTGGGGTCTCTGTAGCAGTAGAGTTGGGACGTGGCCCTGGGGTCTCTGTAGCTGTAGAGTTGGGACGTGGCCCTGTGGTCTCTGTAGCTGTAGAGTTGGGACGTGGCCCTGGGGTCTCTGTGTAGCTGTAGAGTTGGGACGTGGCCCTGGGGTCTCTGTGTAGCTGTAGAGTTGGGACGTGGCCCTGGGGTCTCTGTGTAGCTGTAGAGTTGGGACGTGGCCCTGGGGTCTCTGTAGCTGTAGAGTTGGGACGTGGCCCTGGAGTCTCTGTAGCAGTAGAGTTGGGAAGTGGCCCTGTGGTCTCTGTAGCTGTAGAGTTGGGACGTGGCCCTGGGGTCTCTGTAGCTGTAGAGTTGGGACGTGGCCCTGGGGTCTCTGTAGCTGTAGAGTTGGGACGTGGCCCTGGGGTCTCTGTAGCTGTAGAGTTGGGACGTGGCCCTGGGGTCTCTGTAGCTGTAGAGTTGGGACGTGGCCCTGGGGTCTAAATATGGGTTGTGTTTACAATGGTGTTTGTTCTTCACTGGTGTTTGTTCTTCACTGGTTGCCCTTTTCTTGTGGCAACAGGTCACAAATCTTGCTGCTGTGATGGCACACTGTGGAATTTCACCCAGTAGATATGGGAGTTTATCAAAATTGGGTTTGTTTTCAAATTCTTTGTGGATCTGTGTAATCTGAGGGAAATATGTCTCTCTAATATGGTCATACATTGGGCAGGAGGTTAGGAAGTGCAGCTCAGTTCCCACCTCATTTTGTGGGCAGTGTGCACATAGCCTGTCTTCTCTTGAGAGCCATGTCTGCCTACGGCGGCCTTTCTCAATAGCAAGGCTATGCTCACTGAGTCTGCACATAGTCAAAGCTTTCCTTAAGTTTGAGTCAGTCACAGTGGTCAGGTATTCTGCCACTGTGTACTCTCTCTTTACCTCTCTCTCTTTACCTCTCTCTCTTTACCTCTCTCTTTTACCTCTCTCTCTTTACCTCTCTCTCTTTACCTCTCTCTCTCTCTCTTTATCTCTCTCTCTCTCTTTACCTCTCTCTCTCTCTCTTTACCTCTCTCTCTCTCTTTACCTCTCTCCCTCTCTCTTTACCTTTCTCTCTTTACCTTTCTCTCTTTACCTTTCTCTCTTTACCTCTTTCTCTCTTTACCTTTCTCTCTTTACCTCTTTCTCTCTTTACCTTTCTCTCTTTACCTTTCTCTCTTTACCTTTCTCTTTACCTCTTTCTCTCTTTACCTTTCTCTCTTTACCTCTCTCTTTACCTCTCTCTCTCTTAACCTCTCTCTCTCTTTACCTCACTCTTTACCTTTGTCTCTTTACCTCTCTCTCTTTCTCTCTTTACCTCTCTCTTTACCTCTTTCTCTCTTTACCTTTCTCTCTTTACCTTTCTATCTTTCTCTCTTTACCTCTCTCTCTCTTAACCTCTCTCTCTGGGGTGAGCAGCGCTCTGCCCTCCCTTCATTATTAATGAGAGGACGTTTTGCTCAGTGTGTTTGTGCGCTTGGACACTAGTGTGGGTGTGTGTGTTTTGCAGATGACTGCGAGCCGGCCAGCTGAGTAGAGGAACGGGAGCCGCCCCCTCTGCCACCTGCAGCCATGAATGGTAAGACCACTGCTTCATTACTCTGTGTGTGTGTGTCTGTGTGTGTTTGTCTGTGTGTGTGTGTTCAATCATTTTCCCGCTCTCCCTCAATGGCACATTCAGCTGTATTATCATTATGAGTCTCTCCCCTCCAGACTGTCCTCGCTGCAGGAGCAGGTTATAGTTCACTGTGCTGTTCACTGCAGCACCACTCTGTCTCTCACTATCCAGCTCCTGTATCTACTGTACCAGAGTCAGTTCTACTGCTGTATCTACTGTACCAGAGTCATTTCTACTGCTGTATCTACTGTACCAGAGTCAGTTCTACTGCTGTATCTACTGTACCAGAGTCAGTTCTACTGCTGTATCTACTGTCTACTGTACCTGAGTCAGTTCTACTGCTGTATCTACTGTACCAGAGTCATTTCTACTGCTGTATCTACTGTACCAGAGTCATTTCTACTGCTGTATCTACTGTACCAGAGTCTGTTCTACTGCTGTATCTACTGTACCAGAGTCTGTTCTACTGCTGTATCTACTGTACCAGAGTCTGTTCTACTGCTGTATCTACTGTACCAGAGTCAGTTCTACTGCTGTATCTACTGTACCAGAGTCTGTTCTACTGCTGTATCTACTGTACCAGAGTCTGTTCTACTGCTGTATCTACTGTACCAGAGTCTGTTCTACTACTGTATCTACTGTACCAGAGTCTGTTCTACTGCTGTATCTACTGTACCAGAGTCTGTTCTACTGCTGTATCTACTGTACCAGAGTCTGTTCTACTGCTGTATCTACTGTACCAGAGTCAGTTCTACTGCTGTATCTACTGTACCAGAGTCTGTTCTACTGCTGTATCTACTGTACCAGAGTCTGTTCTACTGCTGTATCTACTGTACCAGAGTCTGTTCTACTGCTGTATCTACTGTACCAGAGTCTGTTCTACTGCTGTATCTACTGTACCAGAGTCTGTTCTACTGCTGTATCTACTGTACCAGAGTCTGTTCTACTGCTGTATCTACTGTACCAGAGTCAGTTCTACTGCTGTATCTACTGTACCAGAGTCAGTTCTACTGCTGTATCTACTGTACCAGAGTCTGTTCTACTGCTGTATCTACTGTACCAGAGTCTGTTCTACTGCTGTATCTACTGTACCAGAGTCAGTTCTACTGCTGTATCTACTGTACCAGAGTCTGTTCTACTGCTGTATCTACTGTACCAGAGTCTGTTCTACTGCTGTATCTACTGTACCAGAGTCTGTTCTACTGCTGTATCTACTGTACCAGAGTCAGTTCTACTGCTGTATCTACTGTACCAGAGTCAGTTCTACTGCTGTATCTACTGTACCAGAGTCAGTTCTACTGCTGTATCTACTGTACCTGAGTCTGTTCTACTGCTGTATCTACTGTACCAGAGTCTGTTCTACTGCTGTATCCACTGTACCTGCATTGTCGGAACTAGAAGCACAAGCATTTCGCTACACTCGCATTAACATCTGCTAACCATGTGTATGTGACAATTTTTTTTTGATTTGATACCAGAGTCTGTTCTACTGCTGTATCTAACTCTACGTCCCTCCCTGATACTGTTCTGTTGTATCTAACTCTACGTCCCTCCCTGATACTGTTCTGTTGTATCTAACTCTATGTCCCTCCCTGATACTGTTCTGTTGTATCTAACTCTACGTCCCTCCCTGATACTGTTCTGTTGTATCTAACTCTACGTCCCTCCCTGATGCTATTCTCGTGTTATCTAACTCTACGTACCTCTGTTATGTGGTTCTCCCTGTTCAGTCTGAACAATGTGAAATTAGCCTGGATTAACAGGGCGAAACCCTACTGAGAAGACAGATCAGTCCCAGCACAAACATACTCCTACCTACTGGATCAATGGATTCAAGTAATATTGTCCTGTACTGTAATGTAAGCCCCGTGTCCACTTTCAGTAAGCCCCGTGTCCACTTTCAGTAAGCCCCGTGTCCACTTTCAGTAAGCCCCGTGTCCACTTTCAGTAAGCCCCGTGTCCACTTTCAGTAAGCCCCGTGTCCACTTTCAGTAAGCCCCGTGTCCACTTTCAGTAAGCCCCGTGTCCACTTTCAGTAAGCCCCGTGTCCACTTTCAGTAAGCCCCGTGTCCACTTTCAGTAAGCCCCGTGTCCACTTTCAGTAAGCCCCGTGTCCACTTTCAGTAAGCCCCGTGTCCACTTTCAGTAAGCCCCGTGTCCACTTTCAGTAAGCCCCGTGTCCACTTTCAGTAAGCCCCGTGTCCACTTTCAGTAAGCCCCGTGTCCACTTTCAGCAAGCCCCGTGTCCACTTTCAGTAAGCCCCGTGTCCACTTTCAGTAAGCCCCGTGTCCACTTTCAGTAAGCCCCGTGTCCACTTTCAGTAAGCCCCGTGTCCACTTTCAGTAAGCCCCGTGTCCACTTTCAGTAAGCCCCGTGTCCACTTTCAGTAAGTCCCGTGTCCACTTTCAGTAAGTCCCGTGTCCACTTTCAGTAAGCCCCGTGTCCACTTTCAGTAAGCCCCGTGTCCACTTTCAGTAAGTCCCGTGTCCACTTTCAGTAAGCCCCGTGTCCACTTTCAGTAAGCCCCTGGGAGGGTGGCTCAGTTGGTACTGTGTGGCGCCAGAGTTGTGGGTTAATTCCCACGAGGGACCAGTATGAAAATGTATGCACTCACTACTGAAAATCTCTCTCACTCACTACTGTAAACCTCTCTCACTCACTACTGTAAATCTCTCTCACTCACTACTGTAAATCTCTCTGACTCACTACTGAAAATCTCTCTCACTCACTACTGTAAATCTCTCTCACTCACTACTGAAAATCTCTCTCACTCACTACTGTAAATCTCTCTCACTCACTACTGTAAATCTCTCACTCACTACTGTAAATCTCTGGATAAAAGTGTCTGCTAAATTACTAAAGCGACAGATGACAGACCTGTTTGCCTTGTCCTGACAGACGTGTAGGCCTGACCGACGTGTAGGCCTGACAGGCGTGTAGGCCTGACAGACGTGTAGGCCTGACAGACGTGTAGGCCTGACAGACGTGTAGGCCTGACAGACGTGTAGGCCTGACAGACGTGTAGGCCTCACAGACGTGTAGGCCTGACAGACGTGTAGGCCTGACAGACGTGTAGGCCTGACAGACGTGTAGGCCTGACAGATAGTTTGACACCCTCTCTCCGTCGCCAGGTGACCTCCGTGTGTGGGCTATCTCTCCAGAAGAGAGGAACAAACATGATAAACAGTTTGACACCCTCTCTCCCACCATGGGCTACGTCTCAGGTACCAAGACACTGCATGTGTCCGCACCAACATTTTACTACGTTTTCTCCCCCATCTCTCCATACTGTGATGTCTTTTCTGTTGTCTCTCTCGTTCTCTCTCTCTCGTTCTCTCGCTCTCTCTCGCTCTCTCTCGTTCTCTCTCGTTCTCTCTCGTTCTCTCTCTCTCTCGTTCTCTCTCTCTCTTGTTCTCTCTCTCTCTTGTTCTCTCTCTCTTGTTCTCTCTCTCTCGTTCTCTCTCTCGTTCTCTCTCTCTCGTTCTCTCTCTCTCGTTCTCTCTCTCTCGTTCTCTCTCTCTCGTTCTCTCTCTCTCGTTCTCTCTCTCTCGTTCTCTCTCGTTCTCTCTCTCGTTCTCTCTCTCGTTCTCTCTCTCTCGTTCTCTCTCTCTCGTTCTCTCTCTCGTTCTCTCTCTCTCGTTCTCTCTCTTGCTCTCTCTCTTGCTCTCTCTCTCTCGTTCTCTCTCTCTTGCTCTCTTGCTCTCTCGTTCTCTCTCTCTCTCGCTCTCTCGTTCTCTCTTGTTCTCTCTCTCCAGGGGAGCGGGCCAGGAAGTTCTTCTTGCAGTCGGGTCTTCCCCCCTCGGTTCTTGCAGAGATATGGTACACACAGACACAGACACACACACACAGACACACGCACACAGACAGACAGACAGACAGGCAGACAGACAGACAGTAATAGGAATTTCCAGGTGACTAAGGAGAGCAGTCGTTGATAAGGTCATTTAAGAACATTTTACAAGTTGCTCAACAGAGAATTATAATATTATCAACCTTAATCCTTAACAGTCTAAGCTGGAGGGAGGGAGGAGGGGGTAATTTAGCCATTTGATTTTGATTAAACATTTGATTTGATTTATTAGGATTTCCATTAGCCAATGGCGACAGCTCGTCTTACTGTGGTCCGACATTACAGACAAAACCATTGAATTTGGCCTTACTGCTATTAGAACATAGAAATGCATTGGATACCAGATTCATACATGGAAAAACAGATGGTCAAAAATATATCAGAGAATAAAGTTTGATTTAAAGTGTCTGTCCTGTATCTGAGAGATATAAGAAAGACCAGGGTTATTATTATTATTATTTGTTTATTTAATTTATTTTGGCGATAAACTACTTCCATATACAGTCTCTTCAAAGTATTCACACCCCTTGACTTTACATTTAGTTACTTCCTGAATATAGAATGGATTACATTGTCACTGACCAGTAATGGATTACATTGTCACTGACAGTAATAGATTACATTGTCACTGGCCAGTAATGGATTACATTGTCACTGGCCAGTAATGGATTACATTGTCACTGGCCAGTAATGGATTACATTGTCACTGACCAGTAATGGATTACACTGTCACTGGTCACTAATAGATTACGTTGTCACTGGTCACTAATGGATTACTTTGTCACTGGTCACTAATAGATTACATTGTCACTGACCAGTAATGGATTACACTGTCACTGGTCACTAATAGATTACATTGTCACTGGTCACTAATAGATTACATTGTCACACACAATACCCAGTAATGTCAAAGTGGAATTATGTTTTTCAAAACTTTTACAAATGAATACAAAATGAAAAGCTAAAATGTCTTGAGTCAACAGTTATTCAATCCCTTTGTTATTGCCTAAATAAGTGAATGGGTAAAATGTGCTTAACAAGTCACTCTGTGTGCAGTAATAGTGTTGAGCATGATTTTTGAATGACTACCTCATCTCGGTACTCCACACATCTGTAGGGTCCCTCAGTCGAGCAGTGAATTTCAAACACAGATTCAACCACAAAGACCAGGGAGGTTTTCCATTGCCTCACAAAGAAGGGCACCTGTTGGTAGATACAGATTTTTTTTAAAGCAGACATTGAATATCCCTTTGAGCATAGTGACATTATTAATTACACTTTGGATGGTGTATCAATACACCCAGCCACTACAAAGATACAGGCGTCCTTCCTAACTCAGTTGCCGGAGAGGAAGGAAACCACTTAGGGATTTCACCATGAAGCCAATGGTGACATTAAAACAGAGTTTAATGGCTGTGACAGGAGAAAACTGAGGATGGATCAACAACATTGTAGTCACTCCACAATTACTAACCTAAATGACAGTGAAAAGAAGGAAGACTGAACATAATAAAAATATTCCAAAACATGCATCCTGTTTGCAATAATGAAAAAAATGTGGCAAAGAAATGACCTTTTTGTCCTGAATACAAAGTGTTAGGTTTGGGGAAAATCCAATACAACACATTACTGAGTACCACTCTCCTTATTTTCAAGCATAGATATGGCTGCATCATGTTATGGGTATGCTTGTCATCATTAAGGACGGGGGAGTTTTTCAGGATAAAAAATAAACAGAATAGAGCTAAGCACAGGCAAAATCAGCCACCAGACTCTGGGAGAAGAATTCATATTTCAGCTGGACAATAACCTAAAACACAAGGCCAAATATACACTGGATTTTCTTACCAAGATGACAGTCAGGAAGAGTCGTGTAAACGCCAGCTGAGAGCCACTTAGAAAGTCCGCTGCTGAATCACACACCGTCACAGAATACAGTAATAATCAGTGTGTCCTCAGCGCCTCCAGTCAAACACTATCAACATATTTGAGAACAATCCATAACATTCTACCTGCACCTTTGCACTAACACTGGCAGATTGTGTATTACAGAAAGGGAAAATATAACAAATGCTAAACATTCACTTTATTCACAGTACACACACACACACACACACACACACACACACACACACACACACACACACACACACGCTGGCATTCGATCTTGTGACCAGCTGCTCTCCAGCCACACACAGAGTGAGGAGGTGACACGTAAGCAATATGTCTACATGTGTGTTCCCCGTGTGAGGATATTCCATAGTAATGACCCTCTCTGACCCCCAGGGCGCTGGCTGACATGGGTAAGGATGGGAAGATGGACAGGTTGGAGTTCTCCATCTCTATGAAGCTCATTAAGCTCAAACTGCAGGGCACGCCCCTTCTCTCAACTTTACCAATCATCATGAAGCAACCGCCAGTGCCCGCCCTTAACCCCTCCTCTACGGACGCCATGTCCGCCTCGCGCTACGGTACTTTAAAACAGACACACGGACACACATACATAGACTTCTCTTCTGTTCTCAGTATGTCTGTAGATGCTTCATCTTAATATTTATTTTGTCTCTTTAATATTGTGTGTCTCTCCAGGAATGGGTGCCGAGCCAAACCTTTCTATGATGCCCGGAGGCATCGCCATGCTCACCCCGAACCTCTCACCCATGACACCTATGAGCGGCCTCACCCCCATGATCCCAACAGCTACAGGCATGGCCCCCCTGGTTTCCACGTCAACGATGCCCATTCCCTTGCTGCCTTCCCTTGGCAGCCCCGCTTTGCCCAACGGCACTATGGGTATTCTACAGCAATTCCCACCAGGGTACATGGGGACAGGTAAGAGGAGGACAGTCTCTGTCTCTGTATGTCTCTCTGTGTCTCTGTATGTCTCTCTCTCTCTCTCTGTCTCTGTATGTCTCTCTCTGTCTCTCTGTCTCTATATGTCTCTCTCTCTCTCTGGCTCTGTATGTCTCTCTCTCTCTCTCTCTCTCTCTGTCTCTGTATGTCTCTCTCTGTTTCTGTATGTCTCTTTCTGTCTATGACTTTCTGTCTCTGTATCTCTCTCTCTCTGTCTCTCTCTCTCTGTATCTATGTATGTCTCTCTCTCTCTCTGTCTCTGTATGTCTATCTCTCTCTCTGTATGTCTCTCTCTCTCTCTGTATCTATGTATGTCTCTCTGTCTCTCTCTCTCTCTCTCTCTTTATGTCTCTCTGTCTCTGTGTATCCATGTATGTCTCTCTGTGTCTCTCTCTCTCTCTCTTTGTCTCTCTGTCTCTGTGTCACTCTCTCTCGGTCTCTGTATGTCTCTGTGTCTCTGTATGTGTCTCTCTCTCTCATCAGTGGTTTTCAGCAGGTGTGCTGCAAAACGTTCCCTCATCTTATACACCCGGTTGATTAGATTTGGGAGCACCAGTGTCTCCTAAAAACAGCATCATACATTGAACTCATCTTTTATCGATGTTTCAGGCAGTTGTTACAGTTGTATAATAAATTTTTAAAGTAATTTTGATCATTTATTTCACCTGTGAGAATCGTTAGCACTGATCAGGCTGAGCTGTACCACGGCCTCTGTCACAGAGACAAACGTGGCTTTACAACGTAGAAACTCGCTTGTCTCAAACTGTTGAAAAGTAATAACCCATATTAACATAGAGCTGCATTTCTATCTATCTCGTATTCACAGGACGTTCTTAAAGGGGTACACACACATTCATCGTAATGAGTAAGGAACTATGAAAATAATTAGTTTATTAAAAATGGTTTATTTTTTTATTATGGATCAGGGTCGTTAGGAAAATGTAGGTGTGCAGCACTGGTCTTTCTTTCATCAAGGTCACGGTTCAATAAATGTTGGGAACCAGTGCTCTATATTTCATACATGAAATACTGTTAGCTCCAATGGCAATACCTTAACAAGGCCCGGGGAGCAGTCTGTCTAGAAAGGAAATGGGGAAGTGCTGTGTCACCAGGCTCTACTGAGTGGAATTCATGCTGTATTTGTAATGTAACCATACCATGTTAATATAAATGGACTTCATAAGGAACTCAATCAACGTGTGTCTCCAGGCATGTCTCTCTCTGCACCGTATGTATCCTCTCCCCTGGGTCTCTCTGCACCGTATGTATCCTCTCCCCTGGGTCTCTCTGCACCGTATGTATCCTCTCCCCTGGGTCTCTCTGCACCGTATGTATCCTCTCCCCTGAGTCTCTCTCCTGGGATCAACAAAGCTACATCACTGTTGGACTCAAGCAGGTAACACAGCCACACACACCACAACTAAACACACACACACACAGCTAAACACACACACACACACACACACACACACACACACACACACACACACACACACACACACACACACACACACACACACACACACACACACACACACACACACACACACACTCAAAATAGAATCAGACTCTGATCTCTACTCATTTAGATGCCAATGGACTATTTCTATCTCCATTATATGATTTATCCTTCTACCTCCATCCCCCTCTACCTCTATCCCCTCTACCTCCATCCCCCTCTACCTCCATCCCCCTCTACCTCTATCCCCCTCTACCTCTATCCCCTCTACCTCCATCCCCCTCTACCTCTATCCCCTCTACCTCATCCCCCTCTACCTCTATCCCCTCTACCTCTATCCCCTCTACCTCTATCCCCTCTACCTCCATCCCCCTCTACCTCCATCCCCTCTACCTCCATCCCCCTCTACCTCCATCCCCCTCTACCTCCATCCCCCTCTACCTCTATCCCCTCTACCTCTATCCCCTCTACCTCTATCCCCTCTACCTCCATCCCCCTCTACCTCTATCCCCTCTACCTCCATCCCCCTCTACCTCGATCCCCCTCTACCTCTATCCCCCTCTACCTCTATCCCCTCTACCTCATCCCCCTCTCTCTAACTCTATCCCCTCTACCTCCATCCCCCTCTCTCTAACTCTATCCCCTCTACCTCCATCCCCCTCTCTCTACCTCTATCCCCTCTACCTCCATCCCCCTCTACCTCTATCCCCCTCTACCTCTACCTCTATCCCCTCTACCTCATCCCCCTCTCTCTACCTCTATCCCCTCTACCTCCATCCCCCTCTCTCTACCTCTGTCCCCTCTACCTCCATCCCTTTTTCTCTCTACCTCTGTCCCCTCTACCTCCATCTCTCTCTACCTCTGTCCCCTCTACCTCCATCTCTCTCTACCTCCATCCCTTTCTCTCTCTACCTCTGTCCCCTCTCCCTCCATCTCTCTCTACCTCCATCCCTTTCTCTCTCTACCTCCATCCCCCTCTACCTCCATATCTCTCTACCTCCATCCCTTTCTCTCTACCTCCATCCCTTTCTCTCTACCTCCATCCCCCTCTACCTCCATCTCTCTCTACCTCCATCTCTTTCTCTCTCTACCTCATCCCCCTCTCTCTACCTCTGTCCCCTCTACCTCCATCCCTTTTTCTCTCTACCTCTGTCCCCTCTACCTCCATCTCTCTCTACCTCCATCCCTTTCTCTCTCTACCTCCATCCCTTTCTCTCTCTACCTCTGTCCCCTCTCCCTCCATCTCTCTCTACCTCCATCCCTTTCTCTCTCTACCTCCATCTCTCTCTACCTCCATCTCTCTCTACTTCCATCCCTTTCTCTCTCTCCATCTCTCTCACCATCCCTCTCTACCTCCATCCCTCTCTCTCCATCTCTCTCGCCATCCCTCTCTCTGGTCCCTAGCTCCAACTCGTCCTCTACCACCTCCCTGGCAGGTAGTTCTCCTAAGACCGCTCCCTCTGACTGGGCCGTGCCTCACGCCTCGCGTCTTAAATACAGACAGCAGTTTAACAGCCTGGACAAACACATGACGGGATACCTCACAGGTGGGTGCTGCTGGGAAATGTAGGCAAACAGATGAGTGGCAGTCCAAGGGTGGCTATAGGTAATGCAGTTTACCTCACAGTCAGGTATAGGTAATGCAGTTTACCTCACATACATGTATAGGTAATGCAGTTTACCTTACAGAAATGTATAGGCAATGTAGTTCACCACAGACATGTATAGGTAATGTAGTTTACCTCAGACATGTATAGGTAATGTAGTTACCTCAGACATGTATAGGTAATGTAGTTTACCTCAGACATGTATAGGTAATGTAGTTTACCCCAGACATGTATAGGTAATGTAGAACAGACATGTATAGGTAATGTAGTTTACCTCAGACATGTATAGGTAATGTAGTTTACCTCACAAATGTATAGGTAATGTAGTTTACCCCAGACATGTATAGGTAATGTAGAACAGACATGTATAGGTAATGTAGTTTACCTCACATACAGGTATATGCAATGCAGTAGACCTCAGACATGTGTAGGTAATGCAGTTCACCACAGGCATGTATAGGTAATGTAGTTTACCTCAGACATGTATAGGTAATGTAGTTTACCTCAGACATGTATAGGTAATGTAGTTCACCTCAGACATGTATAGGTAATGTAGTTTACCTCAGACATGTATAGGTAATGTAGTTTACCTCAGACATGTATAGGTAATGTAGTTCACCTCAGACATGTATAGGTAATGTAGTTTACCTCAGACATGTATAGGTAATGTAGTTTACCTCCGACATGTATAGGTAATGTAGTTGACCTCACAAATGTTTAGGTAATGTAGAACAGACATGTATAGGTAATGCAGTTCACCACAGACATGTGTAGGTAATGTAGTTCACCTCAGACATGTATAGGTAATGTAGTTGACCTCAGACATGTATAGGTAATGTAGTTGACCTCACAAATGTGTAGGTGATGTAGAACAGAAATGTATAGGTAATGTAGTTCACCACAGACATGTATAGGTAATGTAGTTTACCTCACAGACAGGTATATGCAATGCAGTAGACCTCAGACAGGTATAGGTAATGCAGTTCACCACAGACATGTGTAGGTAATGTAGTTCACCTCATACATGTATAGGTAATGTCGTTTACCTCAGACATGTATAGGTAATGTAGTTTACCTCAGACATGTATAGGTAATGTAGTTTACCTCACAGACATGTATAGGTAATGTAGTTCACCACAGACATGTATAGGTAATGTAGTTTACCTCAGACATGTATAGGTAATGTAGTTTACCTCACAGACATGTATAGGTAATGTAGTTTACCTCAGACATGTATAGGTAATGTAGTTTACCCCAGACATGTATAGGTAATGTAGAACAGACATGCATAGGTAATGTAGTTCACCTCAGACATGTATAGGTAATGTAGTTTACCCCACAGACGTGTATAGGTAATGTAGTTTACCCCAGACATGTATAGGTAATGCAGTTCACCACATACATGTGTAGGTAATGCAGTTCACCACAGACATGTATGGGTAATGTAGTTTACCTCAGACAGATGGGTAACTGGATATTACAGCTATATGAGAGATGGTTGATGTAAATGAAGCCATTAGCTTGGTGAAGAAAAGGAAGAAACTACAGCAGACTATTTATTGAAGGTACTCTGCAGTCTAAAATGTGTTTTGATCTACATCCATTGGCCAGTTTATTAGGCACAGTAAGGTACCTAATTGTTACACTGAAATGATTTAGATATTGAGATAAAAATGGCTGACCTTTTTAAGATGCACCTTGTGATAGGTTGATAGAATTGCAGAATTTCATTTAATTTTTATTTTTTTTACTGGCAAATTCAATCAATCAAGGTTATGCCAAAAGGCTACAAGGGAAGTCATTTATTTCAGTTATGAGAAATGGACTGAGGTTGCTTTGTTCTGTGTGTTTCAGGTCCGCAAGTTAGGAATGCCATGGCAACCACTCTGCTCACTCATACACAGCTGGCCACCATCTGGTGAGTACGCCTTCATCATCATCAACTTGTACCTGTATAAGAACGTTTGACCACAGGTGTGTGTGTGTGTGTGTGTGTGTGTGTGTGTGTGTGTGTGTGTCAGGTCCCTGGCTGATGTAGATAAGGATGGGACGCTAAGAGGAGAGGAGTTTATTCTGGCCATGCATCTAGTGGACGTGGCCAAGAGCGGACGACCCTTACCACACACACTACCGACAGATCTAATTCCACCATCAGAGAGGTACACACACACACACACACACACACACACACACACACACACACACACACACACACACACACACACACACACACACACACAGATCTACTACCACCATCAGAGATACTCACCCTCACTGTTTCATGTAGGGGTTCTGTGAATGGAACCAGTTTGTCTCTCTATGCTGGCATCACAGAAGAACTGGAGGCTGAGCCACCACAGAAAACCAAAAACAACCGTACGTACACACTCATACTCACTCACACACACTCACTCACTTACACTCACTCACTCACACTCACAATCTCACTCTCACTTACACTCTCTCTCATACTCTCACTTACACTCTCTCTCATACTCTCACTTACACTCTCTCTCATACTCTCACTTACACTCTCTCTCATACTCTCACTTACACTCTCTCTCATACTCTCACTTACACTCTCTCTCATACTCTCACTTACACTCACTCACTCACTCTCACTTACACTCTCTCATACTCTCACTTACACTCTCTCTCATACTCTCACTTACACTCTCTCTCTGTCTATTGCGCGCTCTCTCTCTGTCTCTGTCTGTCTGTCTGTCTGTCTGTCTGTCTGTCTGTCTGTCTGTCTGTCTGTCTGTCTCTTTCTGTCTGTATGTCTCTGTCTGTCTGTCTCTTTCTATCTGTTTGTCGGTCTGTCTCTCATTCCCTCGTTCTTTCTCTCTTTCTCTCTCGTTCTTTCTCTCTCTTGTTCTCTTTCTCTCTTTCTCTTTTTCTCTCTCTCATTCCCTCTTTCTCTCTTTTTCTCTCCCATTCCCTTGCTCGTTCTTTCTCTCTCTTGTTCTCTTTCTCTCTTTCTCTCTCTCATTCCCTCTCTCGTTCTTTCTCTATCGTTCTCTTTCTCTCTTTCTCTCTCGTTCTCTTTCTCTCTTTCTCTTTCTCTCTTTCCCTCTCTTATTCCCTCTCTCGCTCTTTCTCTCTCTTGTTCTCTCATTCCCTCTCTCGTTCTTTCTCTCTCTTGTTCTCTTTCTCTCTCTTTCTCTCTGTCATTCCCTCTCTCGTTCTTTCTCTCTGTCATTCCCTCTCTCGTTCTTTCTATCTCTTGTTCTCTTTTTCTCTCTTGCTCTTTCCATCACTCTCTTTCACAGTGTCGTTTGAGGATAAGTTCAAGGCCAACCTGGAGCGAGGGAACGCAGAGTTGGAGAAAAGAAGACAGGCTCTGCAGGATGCACAGAGGAGAGAGGAAGAGAAACGCCAGCAGAAGGAGAGGGAGGAGCGAGAGAGGAGAGAGAGGGAGGTCAGGGAACAAGAGGAGAGGAGGAGGAAGGAGGAAGAGAGGAGGATGGAGCGGCAGAGGGAGCTGGAGAGACAGAAAGAGGAGGAGAGGCTGAAGGAGATGGAGAGAAAAGAGGTGAAGAGGCGTGTTCTTTCAGGCATTCTAAATGTCAGTATAAACTGGGTGGGTCGAGCCCTGAATGCTGATTGGCTGTCAGCTGTGGTATATCAGACCGTATATACCACAGGTATGACAAAACATTTATTTTGACTGCTCTAATTACGTTGGTAACCAGTTTATAACAGCAGTAAGGCACCTCGGGTGTTTACGTCGTGCCTAAGAACAGTCGTCAGCCGTGGTTATTTGGCCATATACCAAACCCTCGCGGTCCTTATTGTTTAAGTATGAGTGAGTGCGTCCGTGTGTGTGTGTGTTCCCCAGGCGGCGCAGCGTGAGCTGGAGCTCCAGAGGAAGGAGGAGCTGGAGAGGAGGAGGAGAGGAGAGCTGCAGCGCCAGAAGAGTCAGGAACAGGAAGACGTCAGCCAACTAAAGGCCCGGAAGAGGAGTCTGGAGATGGAGTTGGAGGCTGTGGTGAGACTCACACATATATTTGACATTTGACTCTCTTATCCAGAGCCACTTAGTGGAAGCAATTAGGGTTACGTGTCTTGCTCGAGGTCACTTCGACACATTTTCCCATCAAGTCGGCTCGGAGAATCAAACCAGTGACCTTTCGGTTGCTGGCCCAACACTCTTAACCGCTAGGCTACCTGCCTCCCTACACACACGCATGGACAGAGACTATACACACAGACTATACACACACACTACACACACTATATATACACTACCCTTCAAACGTTTTGGGTCACTTAGAAATGTACTTGTTTTTGAAAGAAAAGCACATTTTTTTGTCCATTTTAAAATAACATCAAATTGATCAGAAATACAGTGTAGAGATTGTTAATGTTGTAAATGACTATTGTAGCTGGAAATGGCAGATTTTTAATGGAATATTTTCATAGGCTACAGAGGCCCATTATCAGCAACCATCACTCCTGTGTTCCAATGGCACGTTGTGTTAGCTCATCCAAGTTTATAATTTTAAAAGGCTAATTGATCATTAGAAAACCCTTTTTCAATTATGATAGCACAACTGAAAACTGTTGTTCTGATTAAAGAAGCAATAAAACTGGCCTTCTTTAGCTAGTTGAGTATCTGGAGCATCAGCACTTGTGGGTTCGATTACAGGCTCAAAATGGCCAGAAGCAAAGACCTTTCTTCTGAAACTCGTCAGTCTATTCTTGTTCTGAGAAATAAAGGCTATTCCATGTGAGACATTGCCAAGAAACTGAAGATCTTGTACAACATTGTGTACTACTCCCTTCACAGAACAGCGCAAACTGTCTCTAATCAGAATAGAAAGAGGAGTGGGAGGCCCCGGTGCACAACCGAGCAAGAGGACAAGTACATTAGAGTGTCTAGTTTGAGAAACAGACGCATCACAAGTCCTCAACTGGCAGCTTCATTAAATATTACCCGCAAAACACCAGTCTCAACGTCAACAGTGAAGAGGCGACTTCAGGATGCTGGCCTTCTAGGCAGAGTTGCAAAGAAAAAGCAATAGACTGGCCAATAAAAATAAAAGATTAAGATGGGCAAAAGAACACAGACTCTGGACAGAGGAACTCTCTACAGAGATGCAGTGCTGTAAACCGCGGCGCCGCTCGGGAGCTGTTACCAAGCGGAATTATAGAGCTTAAAATAGACGTTCATCCATGAGCTAAACAGCAGTGGGCCGGATTGGAACCCAGCTCGACTCTGACATACGTGTGTCTGTAACGTCTGTACTTATTTTCCACCATAATTTGCAAATAAATTAATTAAAAATCCTACAATGTGATTTTCTGGATTTTTTTTCTTCTCATTTTGTCTGTCATAGTTGAAGTGTACCTATGATGAAAATTACAGGCCTCTCTCATCTTTTTAAGTGGGAGAACTTGCTCAATTGGTGGCTGACTAAATACTTTTTTGCCCCACTGTATGTACATATATGTATAGTTAAAGTGACTATGCATATATGATAAACAGAGAGTAGCAGCAGCGTAAAAAGAGGGGTGGGAGGAGGCACACAATGCAAATAGTCCGGGTATCCATTTGATTACCGGTTCAGGCTTAGGGGTAAAAACTGTTGACAAGCCTTTTGGTCCTAGACTTGGCACTCTGGTACCACTTGCCAATTTAAAACACATTTTCCTTAACAAAACATACATTTGTCCCCTATAAATGTGTAAATGTATTATAATCCACATAGGAATTCACACGAGACACACTAGCCTGCACGTAACCTGCAGAAGGTACTTTATAGGTACATTACTGTATCGTGTATATATAAAAATATATATACTCAACATGCAACAATTTCAATGATTTTACTGAGCTACAGTTCATAGAAGGAAATTCGTAAATTAAAAAAATAAATTCATTTGGCCCTCATCTATGGAATTCACATGACTAGGCAGGGGCACAGCCATGGGTGGGACTGGGAAGGTATAGTCCCACCCACTGGAGAGCCAGGCCCAGCCAATCAGAATTGGTTGTTTTTTTTCCCCACAAAAGGGCTTTATTGCAGACAGAAATCCTCCATTTGAGTGAAATAAGCTTTTGAAAATTTCTGGCACCTTTTGTTTCAGCTCATGAAACATGAGACCAGTACTTGACATGTTGCATTTATATTTTTGTTCAGTATACAAACACCGCTACCAGCTGCCCTCTGGTGGCCATGGGGAATATTTCTTCAGATGTTAAAATCCTTCTGCTGCAGGACTATTTTTCTCCTGTGAGGAAAGGGTCAAGTTTAAGATCCTACATCTGTCTGTCTCTCTCTCCCAGCATAAGAAACACAGACAGATATCTGAGAGGCTGTATGTCTCTCTCTCCCAGGGTAACAAACACAGACAGATATCTGAGTGGCTGTATGTCTCTCTCTCCCAGGGTAACAAACACAGATCTCTGAGTGTCTGTATGTCTCTCCCAGGGTAACAAACACAGACAGATCTCTGAGTGGCTGTATGTCTCTCTCTCCCAGGGTAACAAACACAGACAGATCTCTGAGTGGCTGTATGTCTCTCTCTCCCAGGGTAACAAACACAGACAGATCTCTGAGTGGCTGTATGTCTCTCTCTCCCAGGGTAACAAACACAGACAGATCTCTGAGTGGCTGTATGTTTCTCTCTCCCAGGGTAACAAACACAGATCTCTGAGCGGCTGTATGTCTCTCTCTCCCAGGGTAACAAACACAGACAGATCTCTGAGTGGCTGTATGTCTCTCTCTCCCAGGGTAACAAACACAGACAGATATCTGAGCGTCTGTATGTCTCTCTCTCCCAGGGTAACAAACACAGACAGATCTCTGAGCGGCTGTATGTCTCTCTCTCCCAGGGTAACAAACACAGACAGATATCTGAGAGGCTGTATGTCTCTCTCTCCTAGGGTAACGAACACAGACAGATCTCTGAGCGGCTGTATGTCTCTCTCTCCTAGGGTAACGAACACAGACAGATCTCTGAGCGGCTGTATGTCTCTCTCTCCCAGGGTAACAAACACAGACAGATCTCTGAGCGACTGTATGTCTCTCTCTCCCAGGGTAACAAACACAGACAGATCTCTGAGTGGCTGTATGTCTCTCTCTCCCAGGGTAACAAACACAGACAGATCTCTGAGCGGCTGTATGTCTCTCTCTCCCAGGGTAACAAACACAGACAGATATCTGAGAGGCTGTATGTCTCTCTCTCCTAGGGTAACGAACACAGACAGATCTCTGAGCGGCTGTATGTCTCTCTCTCCTAGGGTAACGAACACAGACAGATCTCTGAGCGGCTGTATGTCTCTCTCTCCCAGGGTAACAAACACAGACAGATCTCTGAGCGACTGTATGTCTCTCTCTCCCAGGGTAACAAACACAGACAGATCTCTGAGTGGCTGTATGTCTCTCTCTCCCAGGGTAACAAACACAGACAGATCTCTGAGTGGCTGTATGTCTCTCTCTCCCAGGGTAACGAACACAGACAGATCTCTGAGCGGCTGTATGTCTCTCTCTCCCAGGGTAACAAACACAGACAGATCTCTGAGTGGCTGTATGTCTCTCTCCCAGGGTAACAAACACAGACAGATATCTGAGAGGCTGTATGTCTCTCTCTCCCAGGGTAACGAACACAGACAGATCTCTGAGCGGCTGTATGTCTCTCTCTCCCAGGGTAACAAACACAGACAGATCTCTGAGAGGCTGTATGTTTCTCTCTCCCAGGGTGACGAACACAGACAGATATCTGAGAGGCTGTATGTCTCTCCCAGGGTAACAAACACAGACAGATATCTGAGAGGCTGTATGTCTCTCTCTCCCAGGGTAACAAACACAGACAGATCTCTGAGTGGCTGTATGTCTCTCTCTCCCAGGGTAACAAACACAGACAGATCTCTGAGCGGCTGTATGTCTCTCTCTCCCAGGGTAACAAACACAGACAGATCTCTGAGCGTCTCTCTCTCCCAGGGTAACGAACACAGACAGATCTCTGAGAGGCTGTATGTCTCTCTCTCCCAGGGTAACAAACACAGACAGATATCTGAGAGGCTGTATGTCTCTCTCTCCCAGGGTAACAAACACAGACAGATCTCTGAGAGGCTGTATGTCTCTCTCTCCCAGGGTAACAAACACAGACAGATCTCTGAGAGGCTGTATGTCTCTCTCTCCCAGGGTAACAAACACAGACAGATCTCTGAGAGGCTGTATGTCTCTCTCTCCTAGGGTAACAAACACAGATCTCTGAGCGGCTGTATGTCTCTCTCTCCCAGGGTAACGAACACAGACAGATCTCTGAGTGGCTGTATGTCTCTCTCCCAGGGTAACAAACACAGACAGATCTCTGAGTGGCTGTATGTCTCTCTCTCCCAGGGTAACAAACACAGACAGATCTCTGAGTGGCTGTATGTCTCTCTCCCAGGGTAACAAACACAGACAGATCTCTGAGTGGCTGTATGTCTCTCTCTCCCAGGGTAACAAACACAGACAGATCTCTGAGCGGCTGTATGTCTCTCTCTCCCAGGGTAACAAACACAGACAGATCTCTGAGAGGCTGTATGTCTCTCTCTCCCAGGGTAACAAACACAGACAGATCTCTGAGCGGCTGTATGTCTCTCTCTCCCAGGGTAACAAACACAGACAGATATCTGAGCGTCTGTATGTCTCTCTCTCCCAGGGTAACAAACACAGACAGATCTCTGAGCGGCTGTATGTCTCTCTCTCCCAGGGTAACAAACACAGACAGATATCTGAGAGGCTGTATGTCTCTCTCTCCTAGGGTAACGAACACAGACAGATCTCTGAGCGGCTGTATGTCTCTCTCTCCTAGGGTAACGAACACAGACAGATCTCTGAGCGGCTGTATGTCTCTCTCTCCCAGGGTAACAAACACAGACAGATCTCTGAGCGTCTCTCTCTCCCAGGGTAACAAACACAGACAGATCTCTGAGCGGCTGTATGTCTCTCTCTCCCAGGGTAACAAACACAGACAGATCTCTGAGTGGCTGTATGTCTCTCTCTCCCAGGGTAACAAACACAGACAGATCTCTGAGTGGCTGTATGTCTCTCTCTCCCAGGGTAACGAACACAGACAGATCTCTGAGCGGCTGTATGTCTCTCTCTCCCAGGGTAACAAACACAGACAGATCTCTGAGTGGCTGTATGTCTCTCTCCCAGGGTAACAAACACAGACAGATATCTGAGAGGCTGTATGTCTCTCTCTCCCAGGGTAACGAACACAGACAGATCTCTGAGCGGCTGTATGTCTCTCTCTCACAGGGTAACAAACACAGACAGATCTCTGAGAGGCTGTATGTTTCTCTCTCCCAGGGTGACGAACACAGACAGATATCTGAGAGGCTGTATGTCTCTCCCAGGGTAACAAACACAGACAGATATCTGAGAGGCTGTATGTCTCTCTCTCCCAGGGTAACAAACACAGACAGATCTCTGAGTGGCTGTATGTCTCTCTCTCCCAGGGTAACAAACACAGACAGATCTCTGAGCGGCTGTATGTCTCTCTCTCCCAGGGTAACAAACACAGACAGATCTCTGAGCGTCTCTCTCTCCCAGGGTAACAAACACAGACAGATATCTGAGAGGCTGTATGTCTCTCTCTCCCAGGGTAACAAACACAGACAGATCTCTGAGAGGCTGTATGTCTCTCTCTCCCAGGGTAACAAACACAGACAGATCTCTGAGAGGCTGTATGTCTCTCTCTCCCAGGGTAACAAACACAGACAGATCTCTGAGAGGCTGTATGTCTCTCTCTCCTAGGGTAACAAACACAGATCTCTGAGCGGCTGTATGTCTCTCTCTCCCAGGGTAACGAACACAGACAGATCTCTGAGTGGCTGTATGTCTCTCTCCCAGGGTAACAAACACAGACAGATCTCTGAGTGGCTGTATGTCTCTCTCTCCCAGGGTAACAAACACAGACAGATCTCTGAGTGGCTGTATGTCTCTCTCCCAGGGTAACAAACACAGACAGATCTCTGAGTGGCTGTATGTCTCTCTCTCCCAGGGTAACAAACACAGACAGATCTCTGAGCGGCTGTATGTCTCTCTCTCCCAGGGTAACAAACACAGACAGATCTCTGAGAGGCTGTATGTCTCTCTCTCCCAGGGTAACAAACACAGACAGATCTCTGAGCGGCTGTATGTCTCTCTCTCCCAGGGTAACGAACACAGACAGATCTCTGAGCGGCTGTATGTCTCTCTCTCCCAGGGTAACAAACACAGACAGATCTCTGAGTGGCTGTATGTCTCTCTCTCCCAGGGTAACAAACACAGACAGATCTCTGAGTGGCTGTATGTCTCTCTCTCCCAGGGTAACAAACACAGACAGATATCTGAGAGGCTGTATGTCTCTCTCTCCCAGCACAACGAACACAGACAGATCTCTGAGTGGCTGTATGTCTCTCTCTCCCAGGGTAACGAACACAGACAGATCTCTGAGCGGCTGTATGTCTCTCTCTCCCAGGGTAACGAACACAGACAGATCTCTGAGCGGCTGTATGTCTCTCTCTCCCAGGGTAACAAACACAGACAGATCTCTGAGAGGCTGTATGTCTCTCTCTCCCAGGGTAACAAACACAGACAGATCTCTGAGTGGCTGTATGTCTCTCTCTCCCAGGGTAACAAACACAGACAGATCTCTGAGCGGCTGTATGTCTCTCTCTCCCAGGGTAACAAACACAGACAGATCTCTGAGAGGCTGTATGTCTCTCTCTCCCAGGGTAACGAACACAGACAGATCTCTGAGAGGCTGTATGTCTCTCTCTCCCAGGGTAACGAACACAGACAGATCTCTGAGCGGCTGTATGTCTCTCTCTCCCAGGGTAACAAACACAGACAGATCTCTGAGCGGCTGTATGTCTCTCTCTCCCAGGGTAACAAACACAGACAGATCTCTGAGCGGCTGTATGTCTCTCTCTCCCAGGGTAACAAACACAGACAGATCTCTGAGCGTCTGTATGTCTCTCTCTCCCAGGGTAACGAACACAGACAGATCTCTGAGCGTCTGTATGTCTCTCTCTCCCAGGGTAACAAACACAGACAGATCTCTGAGCGGCTGCGGGATGCTCAGAGTAGAAGGAAGGTGCAACGCAGTGAGCTGGAGCTGGCCAACCAGAGACGAGACACAGCCAGACAGGACATCAACTCCCTGCAGAGACAACTAGAGGTGTGTCTCTGTTTCTGCCTGTCTGTCTGTCTGTCTTGTCTGTCTTGTCTGTCCTGTCCTGTCTGTCCTGTCTGTCTGTCTGTCTGTCTGTGTGGCCCCTCCTAATGATCTACTGCTCCTGTGCTTCAGGAGAACCAGAGGAATCTGTCCCGGCTGACTCCAGAACAGCAGAGACTCAGTGACAAACTGAAGGACATGGCCCTCAACAACCTGCCAGGTACTGACTGAGACTGGGGCTAAGTTTGGCTGGGGTGTAGGCTATACTAGGGTGTATGGTTGGGGTGTAGGCTATACTAGGGTGTATGGGTGGGGTGTAGGCTATACTAGGGTGTATGGATGGGGTGTAGGCTATACTAGGGTGTATGGTTGGGGTGTAGGCTATACTAAGGTGTATGGATGGGGTGTAGGCTATACTAGGGTGTATGGTTGGGGTGTAGGGCTATACTAGGGTGTATGATTGGGGTGTAGGCTATACTAAGGTGTATGGATGGGGTGTAAGGCTATACTAGGGTGTATGGATGGGGTAGAGGGCTATGCTAGGGTGTATAGGTGGGGTGTAGGCTATACTAGGGTGTATGGGTGGGGTGTGGGCTATACTAGGGTGTATGGTTGGGGTGTAGGCTATACTAAGGTGTATGGATGGGGTGTACAGTTGGACTGGGGTATATTATAGGGCTATATTAGGCCATGTTCCACATTCAATCAAACATGATTGAATTGGACTCCCATGATGGAAGACATACAGAGCCTTCAGAAACTATTCATACCTCTTGACTTATTACACATTTTGTTGAACCAGCCTGACTTTTTTTCTCTCTCACTCATCTAAACACAATACCCCGTAATGACAAAGTGAAAACATGTTTGTAGAAATGTTTGCAAATTTATTGAAATTAAATACCGTATTATATCTAATTGACATAAGTATTTACATTCTTCAGTCAATACTTTGGCGTCGATTACAGCTTTGAGTCGTCTATCAGCTTCAGACGTCTGGATTTGGTCGATTTTCTCAAGCTCTGTTAAGTTAAATGGAGAGCGGCAGGGGAACAGCAATCTTCAAGTCTTTCCACAGATTTTCAATGGGATTCCAATTTGTAAGTCGCTCTGGATAAGAGCATCTGCTAAATGACTTAAATGTAAATGTAAATGATTCAAGTCTGTGCTTTGGCTGGGCCACTCAAGGACTTTAACATTCTTGTTCCGAAGGCATTCCAGTGTTGCTTTGGCTGTATGTTTGGGGTCATTGTCCTGTTGGAATGTAAATCTTCACCCCCCCCCCCCCCAGTCGTTTGCAAGTTCTCCACAAGAATTTGCCTGTATTTAACTCCATTCATTGTTCCCTTTATCCTTACCTTGTCGCTGAAAAGCATCCCCATAACATGATGATGCTGCCACCACCATGCTTCACGGCAGGGATGATCTGTGCCTGGTTTTCTCCAGACATGGCTCTTTGCATTCAGGCCAACAGTTTTTGTCTCATCAGATCACAGAATCTTTTGCCTAATGCTCTGAGTCTTTTTGCCTTTTTGTAAACTCCCAGGCATGCTGTCATGTGCCGCCTTCTCACGATGGGTTTCCGTCTGGCCACTCTCCCATGAAGCCCAGATTGGTGAAGTGCTGTAGAGACTGTTGTCCTTCTGGCAGGTTCTCCCATCTCAGCCAAGGAACTCTGTAGTTCTGTCAGAGTGGTCATTGGGTTCTGGGTCACCTCCGTGACCAAGGTCCCTCTTGCCCAGTTGCTCAGTTTGGTTGGACGGCCAGCTCCAGGCACAGTCTGGATAATTCCAATTTCCCAACGATGGAGACCGCTGTGCTCTTAGAATCTTTCAACACTAGAAATATATATATATTTTTTTTACCCTTCCAGATATATGCCTAATTTTTCACCCTTCCCCCAGATATATGCTGTTCCTAGGCCGTCATTGAAAATAAGAATTTGTTCTTATCTGACTTGCCTAGTTAAATCAAGGTAAAAATAAATAAATAAATATGCCTCATCACAATTATATCTCAGGAGTTCTCCAGACAGTTCCTTGGACGATTGCTAAATTTGATATTTACACAGAATGTTTTCACGTTTGTCGTTCCAGGGTATTGTTTGTTGATGGGTGAAAAACACGACAAAAATGTGGAACAAGTCCAGAAGTGTGAATACTGTCTGACGGCACTGTAGTGAAGTGTTACTAAACATTCCCCTCCTGTCACCCTCCTGTCACCCTCGTCTTCCTGCTGTACCCAGTCTCCACCACATCCACTCTCAAACGCAGCACCAGCGAGAAGGCCGGAGCCTGTCGCGACCTGAAGCAACAGCTCGATGCTCTGGAGATGGAGACGGCTGCTAAACTGGCTGACATGGATCATTACCTGAAGGACATACAGGTACGTACAGACCAGTGCAGCTCAGCTGGTTGGCTACGCCAAAGCCTCAGTTCCTTTTGACACACAAATGTTGAAGTATAACAGTCTACCTGTATTAAAGTGAATTTATGACGGGGCTTTCCAACCCTGTTCCCGGAGAGATACCCTCCTGAAGGTTTTAACTCCAACCCTGTTCCTGGAGAGATACCCTCCTGTAGGTTTTAACTCCAACCTTGTTCCTGGAGAGCTACCCTCCTGAAGGTTTTAACTCTAACCCTGTTCCTGGAGAGCTACCCTCCTGTAGGTTTTAACACCAACCCTGTTCCTGGAGAGATACCCTCCTGTAGGTTTTAACTCCAACCCTGTTCCTGGAGAGCTACCCTCCTGTAGGTTTTAACTCCAACCCTGTTCCTGGAGAGCTACCCTCCTGTAGGTTTTAACACCAACCCTGTTCCTGGAGAGATACCCTCCTGTAGGTTTTAACTCCAACCCTGTTCCAGGAGAGCTACCCTCCTGAAGGTTTTAACTCCAACCCTGTTCCAGGAGAGCTACCCTCCTGTAGGTTTTAACTCCAACCCTGTTCCTGGAGAGCTACCCTCCTGAAGGTTTTAACTCCAACCCTGTTCCAGGAGAGATACCCTCCTGTGGTTGGAACCAAAAATCTTACATTTGGACTCATCAGACCAAAGGACAGATTTCCACCGGTCTAATGCACATTGCTCGTGTTTCTTGGCCCAAGCAAGTGGTTTCTATGCAGCAATTCAACCATGAAGGCCTGATTCACACAGTCTCATCTGAACAGTTCATGTTGAGATGTGTCTGTTACTTGAACTCTGTGAAGAATTTATTTGGGCTGCAATTTCTGAGGCAGGTAACTCTAATGAACGTATCCTCTGCAGCAGAGGTAACTCTGGGTCTTCCTTTCCTAGGGCGGTCCTCACGAGAGCCAGTTTCTTCATAGCGCTTGATGGTTTTTGCCACTTTAAGAAATGTCCTGGATTGACTGACGTTCATGTCTTAATGATGGACTGTCGTTTCTCTTTGCTTATTTGAGCTGTTCTTGCCATAATATGGACTTGGTATTTTACTAAATAGGGCTATCTTCTCTATACCACCCCTATCTTGTCACAACACAACTGATTGGCTCTAACGCATTAAGAAGGAAACTAATTCTACGAATGAACTTTTAACAAGGCACAGCTGTAAATTGAAATAGATTCCAGGTGATTACCTCATGAAGCTGGTTGAGAGAATGGCAAGAGTGTGCAAAGCTGTCATCAAGGCAAAGGGTTGCTACTTTGAAGAATCTCAAATATAAAATATGTTTTGATTTGTTTAACACTTTTTGGGGGGGTCTCTACATGTTTCTATACGTGTCATTTTATAGTTTTGATGTCTTCACTATTATTCTACAATGTAGTAAAAAATAAAGAAAAACCCTTGAATGAGTCGGTATGTCCAAACAGTTCTGATTGGTACAGTACTGTACTATATATATTTCTCTGTCTCCTCTCTTGGTGCCCAACCACTCCGAGTTGTCCAACCCTCTCATCCCAGTGCTCGCTGTGCCATCCTGTTAGATCCTTTGCTGTTACCAGTTCATAAAAGACTGAAGTGTGAATGTAATAGATCGTGTTGTGGTTCTGAATGTGTGACCGTGTTAGTATGTGGTGAAATGTGCCCTCTTGTTGATGTGGTAACATCAGGCACTGAGAGAGAACCAGCGGAAGCAGCAGTCGGCTCTGGATAAACTACGGAGCATCAAAGAGGACAAAGGGAGAGAACTGGAGAGACAGAGAGAGCTGGAGGAGGAGGAGAGGAAAAGGAGGGAGGAGAAGGAGGAGGCCAAAAGGTGAACAGCTCTCCCCTCTGCCTAACACACAGACATGCTCAAGCATTATCTGGTCTTTGACATAGGCCTGTCTATCTTTTCCCTATCTCCTCTCTCTCTCCCTCCGTCCCCAGGCGTATTAAGCTGCAGGAGAAGCTGAAGAGAGAGGAGGAGGAGAGACAGAGGAGGCTGCAGGAAGAGAGAGAGGCCAAACTGAGAGAGGAGAAGGAGAGACAGAGGAGGCTGCAGGAAGAGAGAGAGGCCAAACTGAGAGAGGAGGAGGAGAAGGAGACACAAGCCCGCCTCTTAGCTGCTAAAGAAAAGGTAGAACGAGAAAGCAGAGAGGAGAGGAGGAGACAGGAGGAAGATGAGAGGAAAAGGAGGGAGGAGGAGAGAAGACAGGAGGAAGAGGAGAGGAAGAGGAGGGAGGAGAGGGAGGAAGAGGAGAGGAAGAGGAGGGAGGAAGAGGAGCGGAAGAGGTTAGAGGAGGAGGAGAAGAAAAGGCAGGAAGAGGTGGAGAGCAAGAGGTGTGAGGAGGACAAGAAGAGATTGGAGAGGAGGAGGAGGCAGCAGGAGGAAGAAGCGAGGAAGCTGAAGGAAGAAGCGAAGAGGAAGCTGGAGGAGGAGAGGAGGAGCAGAAAGGGGGAGGTGGCGGCGTTGCGGCAGCAGGGGCGTGCAGGGAAGACAGACATCCACGACAAACTGTCAGCCCTTCTTGGAGGTCTAGAGGAGAGGAAAGGTAAGGAGGAACCACTAGACTATTAAACTGTTCTATTAGACCTTTATTAGGATATAGAAAACTGGTAGCCACGTGGTTGCTCTCGTCAAAAGTAGTGCATTTGAGATTATTATATTTTAAAATGTTAACTGAGGTGACGTCATGAGGTGCTGCTTTGTGATTGGCTGTTCCAGGTGGTCTGAAACCCCAGGCCACAGAGCACAGGAAGTCTGCGATGCTCACTTCCTTCCGGGCGCTCTACCCTTTCACCGCTCGCAACCTGGAAGAACTCAGCTTTGAAGCCGATGAGGTCATCGAGGTTAGAACCATACGGATGACAATTTATTTCTGGATTTAATTCTACACTCTGCTTCTCTGTTGTCTGACCGTTGTCTGTTTGTGTGTGTCTAGGTGGATGAGAGTACGGAGCGAGAGCAGGGTTGGCTGTACGGGAGTCGTCAGGCGAAGATGGGCTGGTTCCCAGAGAGTTATGTAGAGAGACAGTTCAAATCAGAGAGACCTGCTACTGTTACTACAACTACCACTGCTGGTGCTACTACTGCTGTTTATGCTGCTAAACAGGCCCTCAGACCACAGCTCTCCACCCCCATCAACACAGGGTTGGATAATACACACACACACACACACACACACACACACACACACACACACACACACACACACACACACACACACACACACACACACACACACACACACACAGATACACATACATACACACACACCGTTTCTAGCCATAGGTATTTCTCATAGGTGTGGAGCGTGTAACCTTTCCTCAACCCTGATGAGACTTTGATATGGTGATTCATGTAAATACTGTACTGCTGACTGAAAAGTTCATGACCTCTGAACCTTCATGTCTTCCAGGAAACCCGGGGGAGATGCTTCTATGTCAACAGGACAGAACTCCGCCTTCACGCCTACACACGCCCCTCACCCCACCCCCTCGGAGCAGGTACAGGTAGAGGAGTGGGAGGAGCCAATTGAAGCTAGGGTAGTGTTGGTTCTGTTTTTCTGTGCTCTGTTTTATTTACTTAACGTATAAGGAACACTCAATGTGCACTTATAAATCATAACAATTTTAATCAAAATACAGCTGTAGACAGAAGTCAAAGCTCAAACATCACACATACAACTGATGTCTCTCCTTAGTTTTGCAAAATAAGAAAAGTCCCAAGTTATTTTATTAAGCCCAGCCCTTGTGATGTCACTGCATACGTCATTACCTTCTGCTCATCAGACCAAGCCCATGCATACACAGCTATACAAACTTGCAAGAGAGATAAAATAGTTCCAGTGTTTTCTAAGGGCTCAGCAGTAAATGTCCACTCCCCAAGTTGATTTATAGTGGTCTGTCTGACTAGTCTCTTATTTATTTCATTCCCCTGCAGGGTTCTGTGTCTATTCTCTTTTAGCCTAGAGGTGCCTTCTCACAGACACCCTGCAATAATTCACACATTTCTCAGACTGTTTCTTTATAAGAGGCAGAGACTAGAAAAGACTGTGGAATGGTATTAAACATTATAATGAATTGTTAACCTGTAGTCTAGGACCCTATACATGTAGTGGGGAAGGGGTCTTATAGCCCTTCCCCACTACTGACCAATTTGACCCAACAGTGGGTAGGTGGTCAAAATGGCCAGTATGGAGATTGATGGCTCCACCACATTTTCTAAACCCAGAGGCGCAATATCACAAGATATCTGGAAATGCTTGCGAAGCAGACCAGCCCAGGATTTTAGGTTAGAGAAGTCAATGAGATAGATATATATATATCATTTTATTTTTATTTAACCTTTATTTAACTAGGCAAATACTTACTTACAATGACGGCCTACCGTGGAACAGTGGGTTAACTGCCTTGTTCAGGTGCAGAACAACAGATATTTACATTGTCAGGTCAGGGATTCGATCCAGCAACCTTTCGGTTTGGCCCAATGCCCTAACCACTAGGCTACCTGCTGCCCCATTATAGTCTAAAACAACTATTAATCAATGAGAAAAGTGAAACATCATTTTCTCTGAATCTAATGGCACAACGTAGATCCGAAATGTTGTCTGACGTAGTTGAACAAGCTAATACCCCAACTTCCTTTTCATTTTTGTCAAAAACAACTTTTATATGGAAGGAGTTTCTTTTTGATTTGATGACCTTCTGCAGTCCTGCGCGAGACAACTGTTAGAGCTTAGCTAGCCAACGTCGCCATGACATCGCCTACAAGTGTGATCATAACACCGCACACAGATCATGTTGCTACCAGATCAGACGGATTCCACTACCCTGACTACCTTGGATTTAACAAGGAAACGACTGGTGTGAGGAATATGATTACGCCGATCTAGTACTTTTTGATCCATGAGTGAAAAACATATTGTTTTATTACCTCCCAATTTAAATTTGACCCCTGTCCTTCTGCTATCTACCTCTCTCTTTCCCTCCCTCAATCTTATCTCCCTCCATCCTTCCTCCTCTGGCTCTAGCTGGTGGGTAACCTGCAGGCCCAGGCTCTGTGTTCGTGGACAGCGAAGACCGAGAGCCATCTGAACTTCAGTAAGGACGATGTGATCCGGGTGCTGGAGCAGCAGGACAGCTGGTGGCTGGGGGAGCTCAACGGGGTTCAGGGCTGGTTCCCCAAAACATACGTCACACTCCTGGGAGACGATGACAACACCACTGCGTAAATACATACATACACACGTACGCGTACACCCCCAAATCCAAACAGATTACCGACCATTTCGAATCCCACCGTACCTTCTCCGCTATGCAATCTGGTTTCAGAGCTGGTCATTGTTGCACCTCAGTCACGCCCAAGGTCCTAAACGACATCATAACCGCCAGTGTTAAGAGACAATACTGTGCAGCTGTATTCATCGACCTGGCCAAGGCTTTCGACTCTGTCAATCACCACATTCTTATCGGCAGACTAAACAGCCTTCGTTTCTCAAATGACTGTCTCGCCTGGTTCACCAACTACTTCTCAGATAGAGTTCAGTGTGTCAAATCGGAGGGTCTGCTGTCCGGACCTCTGGCAGTCTCTATGGGGGTGCCACAAGGTTAAATTCTTGGACCGACTCTCTTCTCTGTATACATCAATGATGTCGCTCTTGCTGCTGGTGAGTCTCTGATCCACCTGTACGCAGACGACACCATTCTGTATACTTCTGGCCCTTCTTTGGACACTGTGTTAACTACCCTCCATACGAGCTTCAATGCCATACAACTCTCCTTCCGTGGCCTCCAATTGCTCTTAAATACAAGTAAAACTAAATGCATGTTCTTCAACCGAACACCTGCCCGCCCGTCCAGCATCACTACTCTGGACGGTTCTGACCTAGAATATGTGGACAGACTCACATTAAGCATCTCCAATCCAAAATTAAATCTAGAATCGGCTTCCTATTTCTCAACAAAGCATCCTTCACTCATGCTGCCAAACATACCCTCGTACAACTGACTATCTTACCGATCCTCGACTTCGGTGATGTCATTTACAAAATAGCCTCCAACACTCTACTCAACAAATTGGATGCAGTCTATCACAGTGCCATCTGTTTTGTCACCAAAGCCCCATATACTACCCACCACTGCGACCTGTATGCTCTCGTTTGCTGGCCCTCATACTCGTCGCCAAACCCACTGGCTCCAGGTCATCTACAAGTCTCTGCTAGGTAAAGCCCGGCCTTATCTCAACTCACTGGTCACCATAGTAGCACCCACTCGTAGCACGCGCTCCAGCAGGTATATCTCACTGGTCACCCCCAAAGCCAAATCCTCTTTTGGCCGCCTTTCCTTCCAGTTCTCTGCTGTCAATGACTGGAATGAACTGCAAAAATCACTGAAGCTGGAGACTCATATCTCCCTCACTAACTTTAAGCACCAGCTGTCAGAGCAGCTCAGAGATCACTGCACCTGTACATAGCCCATCTGTAAATAGCCCATCCAACTACCTCATCCCCATACTGTATTTATTTTGCTCCTTTGCACCCCAGTATCTCTACTTGCACATTCATCTTCTGCACATCTATCACTCCAGTGTGTAATTGCTATATTGTAATTATTTCGCCACTATGGCCTATTTATTGCCGAAACTCCCTTATCTTACCTAATTTGCACTCACTGTTTAAATAAAGGTGAAATTAAAAACATATGGCTGCTTGTTGTTACGTTGTTGGTTAGGGGTGAGGTTAGGGCACGGTAGTACTGGTCTTATGATAGAAAAGTATTTTTTTTGTTTTATTAATGTCGTTTGTCTTGTCTCAGCCTGACGTATTCTCCCCCAGATGAAGTGGAGGCCTCAGATCCTGCTCCACTGGAAGGTACTCCTCTCGCCCTCTCTCTCTCTCGCCCTCTCTCGCTCTCTCTCTTTCTCTCTCGCTCTCTCTCTTTCTCTCTCGCCCTCTCTCTTTCTCTCTCGCCCTCTTACTCTCTTGCCCTCTCTCTCCCTGACGCTCTCTCGCCCTCTCTTTCGCCCTGACGCTCTCTCGCCCTCTCTCGCCCTGATGCTCTCTCGCCCTCTCTCGCCCTGACGTTCTCTCACCCTCTCTCACCCTGACGCTCTCTCGCCCTCTCTCACCCTGACGCCCTCTCTCTGTCTCTCTCGCCCTCTCTCTGTCTCTCTCGCCCTCTCTCTGTCTCTCTCGCCCTCTCTCTGTCTCTCTCTCACCCTCTCTCTCTCTCTCTCTCTCTCTCTCTCTCTCTCTCTCTCTCTCTCTCTCTCTCTCTCTCTCTCGCCCTCTCCGTGACGCTCTCTCGCCCTCTCCCTGACGCTCTCTCGCCCTCTCCCTGACGCTCTCTCGCCCTCTCTCTCTCCCTGACGCTCTCTCGCCCTCTCTCTCTCCATGACTCTCTCTCCCTGACTCTCTCTCGCCCTCTCTCTCTCCCTGACGCTCTCTCGCCCCCTCTCTCTCTCCCTGACGCTCTCTCGCCCTCTCTCTCTGTCCCTGACGCCCTCTCTCTCTGTCCCTGACGCCCTCTCTCTCTCTCCCTGACGCTCTCTCGCCCTCTCTCTCTCCTTGACGCTCTCTCGCCCTCTCTCTCCCCTGACGCTCTCTCGCCCTCTCTCTCTCCCTGACGCTCTCTCGCCCTCTCTCTCTCCCTGACGCTCTCTCGCCCACTCTCTTTCTCTCTCGCCCTCTCTCTTTCTCTCTCGCCCTCTCTCTTTCTCTCTCGCCCACTCTCTTTCTCTCTCGCCCACTCTCTTTCTCTCTCGCCCACTCTCTTTCTCTCTCGCCCTCTCTCTTTCTCTCGCCCTGGCTCTCTCTCACCCTCTCTCGCTCTCTCGCCCTCTCTCTGTCTCTCTCTCGCCCTCTCTCTGTCTCTCTCTCGCCCTCTCTCTGTCTCTCTCTCGCCCTCTCTTTGTCTCTCTCTCGCCCTCTCTTTGTCTCTCTCTCGCCCTCTCTCGCTCTCTCGCTCTCTCGCCCTCTCTCGCTCTCTCGCCCTCTCTCGCTCTCTCGCCCTCTCTCGCTCTCTCGCCCTCTCTCTTTCTCTCTCGTCCTCTCTCTTTCTCTCTCGTCCTCTCTATTTCTCTCTCGTCCTCTCTCTTTCTCTCTCGCCCTGGCTCTCTCGCTCTCTCGCCCTCTCTTTGTCTCTCTCTTGCCCTCTCTCTGTCTCTCTCTCTGTCTCTCTCTCCCTGACGCTCTCTCGCCCTCTCTCTCTCCCTGACGCTCTCTCGCCCTCTCTCTCTCCCGCTCTCTCGCCCTCTCTCTCTCTCTTTCTCTCTCTCCCTCTCTCTTTCTCTCTCGCCCTCTCTCTCTCTCGCCCTCTCTCGCTCTCTCGCCCTGGCTCTCTCTCGCCCTCTCTCGCTCTCTCGCCCTCTCGCCCACTCTCACTCTCTCGCCCTCTCTCTGTCTCTCTCTCGCCCTCTCTCTGTCTCTCTCTGTCTCTCTCTCGCCCTCTCTCTGTCTCTCTCTCGCCCTCTCTCTCTCCCTGACGCTCTCTCGCCCTCTCTCTCTCGCCCTCTCTCTATCTCCCTGACGCTCTCTCCCTGACGCTCTCTCGCCCTCTCTCTCTCTCCCTGACGCTCTCTCCCTGACGCTCTCTCCCTGACGCTCTCTCGCCCTCTCTCTCTCTGACGCTCTCTCTCCCTGACGCTCTCTCTCCCTGACACTCTCTCGCCCTCTCTCTCGCCCTGATGCTCTCTCGCCCTCTCTCGCCCTGACGCTCTCTTGCTCTCTCTCGCGCTCTCTCGCCCTGACGCTCTCTCGCCCTCTCTCGCGCTCTCTCACCCTCGGTCTCTCGCCCTCGGTTTCTCGCCCTCGTCCGGCCTCTCTTTAGCCCACTCCCTCGCCCTCGTTTTCTCTCGCGCCCTCTTTCTGTCTCTTGCCCTCATTTGCTCTCTCTCGCCCTCGTTCGTTCGCTCTCTCTCTTTCTCTCTCTCTCTTCCCCAAAAACATGTCCTTCTGCAAAAGCACTCTTACCCGATTCAGTTCTTGTCTTGGGAACATTATGAAATACAGTTCTGCCTTCTCAGATGGTAATGTCCATGACTCTGTAGTGAATTGTGTCATCCAATAGAATATCTCTCTGAGAGGTCATGGTTTGTATCATCCAATAAGAATGTCTCTCTGAGATGTCATGGTTTGTATCATCCAATAAGAATGTCTCTCTGAGAGGTGATGTTTTGTCTCACCAATCAGAGTACATGGCGCTGTACACCTATGAGAGCCCAGAGCATGGCGACCTGACGTTTAGAGAGGGTGATGTGATCCTGGTGACCCAGAGAGAGGGAGAGTGGTGGAGCGGAGGCATCGGAGACCGCACTGGAGTGTTCCCTTCTAACTACGTCAAACCCAAAGAGACCGATGTAAGATACACACACACACACACACACACACACACACACACACACACACACACACACACACACACACACACACACACACACACACACACACACACACACACAGAGACATGGACAAATGCTCTAATACTCTCACATACATTCACCCATCTATCCCTAATCTCACACACACACACACACACACACACGCACACGCACACGCACACGCACACGCACACGCACACGCACACACACACAGACATGGACAAATGCTCTAATACTCTCACATACATTCACCCATCTATCCCTAATCTCACACACACACACACACACACACACACACACACACACACACACACACACACACACACACACACACACACACACATCCTTGACTTTAACTTGTATCTGACCTTGTTTCTATAACTTGTCATTTCAGACATCCAGCAGCCCAGGGAAGCCTGGGAAGAAGCCAGGTGAGTCAACTGGAGAAAGGCATATCCACACTCTGTTCCTTTCAACACGTCCTCTAAATCTGATGTTACTCCCTACGTGTGTGTGTGTGCGCAGAGATAGCCCAGGTGAGCACTGCCTTCACGGCCACAGGAACAGAGCAGCTCAGCCTTGTACCAGGACAGCGCATCCTCATCCTCAGCAAGGATTCCTCCGGCTGGTTGCTCGGACAACTGCAGGTTGGCTGATTGATTGATTAATGGTTGTTTTAGATGATTTTGGGAGTGTTGATTTACAGTTATTGAATTAAGATCTGATTTGATTGGTAAAAAATACAGATTAGTGGGTAAATATCAGACTTAGGTTTCTTGTGCTGGCAGCCATATTCTGATATTGTTTTCACTAATTTGTCTTTTGACCAATCAGATCAGGTTTTTTCACATCAGATATTTTTCAGAGCTGATCTGATTGGTCAAAAGACCAATTAGTGAAAACAATATCAGAATATGGCTGCCTGTCTAAACGCAGCATTAGATTGTGGTTGACTGATTGTTTGGTTGACTGATTCACTGATTGACTGGTTGACTGATTCACTGATTGACTGAATGACTGGTTGACTGATCTCTCTCGGTCTCTAAGGCGCGAGGAAAGAAGCGTCAGAAGGGTTGGTTTCCGGCCTCACATGTCAAAATGCTGGGATCTAACAGCGGCAGGTCCACACCAGCACCTCTACCAGGTAACATACACACACCTTTTAGTAGGTAAGAAAAGAGAATGTATAGTTTACAAGGAGGCTGGTGGGAGGAGCTATAGGAGGACAGGCTCATTGTAATATCTGGAATGGAATCAATGGAACGGTATCAAACACATCACACACATGGAAACCATGTTTGATTCCATTCCATTTATTCCATTCTAGCCAATACATTGAGGCTGTCCTCCATATAGCTCCTCCCATCAGCCGACACTGCCTCACAACCCCCCTCCCCCCTCTCTCGCCCCTGCTCTTGCTCTCTCTCTCTCCTCCAGTGTGTCAGGTCATTGCCGTGTACGACTACAAAGCAGCCAACGAGGATGAGATGAGCTTCTCCAAAGGTCAGATGATCAGTGTGTTCGACAAGAACGACCCCGATTGGTGGAAAGGAGAGATCAATGGGATCACCGGTCTGTTCCCAACCAATTACGTCAAGATGACCACCGTTGACTCCGATCCCAGCCAGCAATGTGAGTACATTACTATTTTGATGTTTTTCCGAAGACGTCATTTCTCAAAGTGAAATGTTCACAAGACAGGGAAGACAGACAGACACACACAAGGTACATCCCAGTACACATGACGGGTATATGGAAGATATTAGTAAGCCCAGTGGGCAAGGCAAGATGAGTCTAACCAGTCTAAACGATAGTGGTGAGGTTAGGGTTTAGCAGTCTAAAGGATAGTGGTGAGGTTAGGGTTTAGCAGTCTAAACGATAGTGGTGAGGTTAGGGTTTGGCAGTCTAAACGATAGTGGTGAGGTTAGGGTTTAGCAGTCTAAACGATAGTGGTGAGGTTAGGGTTTAGCAGTCTAAACGATAGTGGTGAGGTTAGGGTTTAGCAGTTTAAACGATAGTGGTGAGGTTAGGGTTTAGCAGTCTAAACGATAGTGGTGAGGTTAGGGTTTAGCAGTCTAAAGTATAGTGGTGAGGTTAGGGTTTAGCAGTCTAAAGGATAGTGGTGAGGTTAGGGTTTAGCAGTCTAAAGGATAGTGGTGAGGTTAGGGTTTAGCAGTCTAAACGATAGTGGTGAGGTTAGGGTTTAGCAGTCTAAAGGATAGTGGTGAGGTTAGGGTTTAGCAGTCTAAAGGATAGTGGTGAGGTTAGGGTTTAGCAGTCTAAAGGATAGTGGTGAGGTTAGGGTAAGGGTTTAGCAGTCTAAAGGATAGTGGTGAGGTTAGGGTTTAGCAGTCTAAAGGATAGTGGTGAGGTTAGGGTAAGGGTTTAGCAGTATAAAGGTTAGGTGTTAGGTAAGGGTTTAGCAGTATAAAGGTTAGGTGTTAGAGTAAGGGTTTAGCAGTATAAAGGTTAAGGGTGGGGTTAGGGTAAGGGTTTAGCAGTATAAAGGTTAGGGGTGGGGTCAGGGTAAGGGTTTAGCAGTATAAAGGTTAGGTGTTAGGGTAAGAGTTTAGCAGTATAAAGGTTAGGGGTCAGGGTAAGGGTTTAGCAGTATAAAGGTTAGGGGTCAGGGTAAGGGTTTAGCAGTATAAAGGTTAGGTGTTAAGGTAAGGGTTTAGCAGTATAAAGGTTAGGGGTCAGGGTAAGGGTTTATCAGTATAAAGGTTAGGGGTGGGGTCAGGGTAAGGGTTTAGCAGTATAAAGGTTAGGGGTAAGGGTTTAGCAGTATAAAGGTTAGGTGTTAGGGTAAGGGTAAGGGTTTAGCAGTATAAAGGTTAGGTGTTAGGGTAAGGGTTTAGCAGTATAAAGGTTAGGTGTTAGGGTAAGGGTTTAGCAGTATAAAGGTTAGGTGTTAGGGTAAGGGTTTAGCAGTATAAAGGTTAGGGGTCAGGGTAAGGATTTAGCAGTATAAAGGTTAGGGGTCAGGGTAAGGGTTTAGCAGTATAAAGGTTAGGGATCAGGGTAAGGGTTTAGCAGTATAAAGGTGATGTGTTAGGGTTTAGCAGTATAAAGGTTAGGTGTGGGGTAAGGGTTTAGCAGTATAAAAGTTAGGGGTGGGGTAAGGGTTTAGCAGTATAAAGGTTAGGTGTTAGGGTAAGGGTTTAGCAGTATAAAGGTTAGGGGTTAGGGTAAGGGTTTAGCAGTATAAAGGTTAGGGGTCAGGGTAAGGGTTTAGCAGTATAAAGGTTAGGGGTGGTGTAAGGGTTTAGCAGTATAACGGTTAGGGGTGGTGTAAGGGTTTAGCAGTATAAAGGTTAGGGGTTAGGGTAAGGGTTTAGCAGTATAAAGGTGATGTGTTAGGGTTTAGCAGTACAAAGGTTAGGGGTCAGGGTAAGGGTTTAGCAGTATAAAGGTTAGGGGTTAGGGTAAGGGTTTAGCAGTATAAAGGTGATGTGTTAGGGTTTAGCAGTACAAAGGTTAGGGGTCAGGGTAAGGGTTTAGCAGTATAAAGGTTAGGGGTGGGGTAAGGGTTTAGCAGTATAAAGGTTAGGTGTTAGGGTAAGGGTTTAGCAGTATAAAGGTTAGGGGTTAGGGTAAGGGTTTAGCAGTATAAAGGTTAGGGGTAAGGGTTTAGCAGTATAAAGGTTAGGGGTCAGGGTAAGGGTTTAGCAGTATAAAGGTTAGGGGTCAGGGTAAGGGTTTAGCAGTATAAAGGTTAGGGGTTAGGGTAAGGGTTTAGCAGTATAAAGGTTAGGGGTCAGGGTAAGGGTTTATCAGTATAAAGGTTAGGGGTCAGGGTAAGGGTTTAGCAGTATAAAGGTTAGGGGTCAGGGTAAGGGTTTAGCAGTATAAAGGTTAGGGGTCAGGGTAAGGGTTTAGCAGTATAAAGGTTAGGTGTTAGGGTAAGGGTTTAGCAGTATAACGGTTAGGTGTTAGGGTAAGGGTTTAGCAGTATAAAGGTTAGGGGTTAGGGTAAGGGGGGTTAGCAGTATAAAGGTTAGGTGTTAGGGTAAGGGTTTAGCAGTATAAAGGTTAGGGGTTAGGGTAAGGGGGGTTAGCAGTATAAAGGTTAGGTGTTAGGGTAAGGGTTTAGCAGTATAAAGGTTAGGTGTTAGGGTAAGGGTTTAGCAGTATAAAGGTTAGGTGTGGGGTAAGGGTTTAGCAGTATAAAGGTTAGGGGTCAGGGTAAGGGTTTAGCAGTATAAAGGTTAGGGGTCAGGGTAAGGGTTTAGCAGTATAAAGGTTAGGTGTGGGGTAAGGGTTTAGCACACATATGTCAGAGTCAAGGCCCGCGGGCCACATCCGGCCCGCGAGAAGGTTTTTTACGGCCCCTGGGATGATCTTGATTTATTATTAGAACCGGCCCGCAGACCGCAGCAAGCCGGCAGCCCGCAGATCTTTTACACGCACCAATACTACATTTCCCACAATGCAACGGTGACGCACCGAGCAGTAGGCTGCTTCATTTCAATATTTATTGGCACAGCAGTCGTCAGCATCACAGTAAAATTAACTTTCAGATACCCATCAAAAATGGCAAAACGGAAGGTGGACACTGAGAACCGGGGTTTCAAACAAGGTGGGAGTCGGAGTATATGTTCACGGAGGTAGCTGGAAAACCTGTGTGTCTTCTGTGTGGAGAAAGTGTGGCGGTACTGAAAGAGTATAATCTGAGACGACATTATGAAACGAAACACGCGGACAAAAACAAGAATATGGACATGGAACAAAGGCTACAAAAGGCAGAGGAATTAAAACGAGGCCTCAAATCTCGACAGGCTCTGTTCAAAAAAGCCAAATCACAAGGCCAGGCTGCTGTCAAGGCCAGTTTTATTTTGGCAGAAGAGATCGCTAAATCAGCCCGGCCATTTACGGAGGGGGATTTCATCAAAAACTGCATGATTAAAGTTTGTGACGAAGTTTGCCCAGAAAAAGGCAACTCTTTTTAAATGTGAGTCTGAGCAGAAACACCATTGCCGAGAGAGTAGACCAGTTGTCCATCAATCTAAAAGAGCAGCTTGTGAAAAAGGGAAAAGATTTCATTGCATATTCCTTGGCTGTGGATGAGAGCACCGACATTTCTGACATTGCCCAGTTGTCAATTTTCATCCGCGGAGTGGACTCCAGCCTAAGCGTGACAGAGGAGTTTTTGGCTTTACGTCCTATGCATGGCACAACTACGGGGCATGATTTGTATGAAGAGGTGTCAAGATGTGTAAATGAGATGGAGCTGCCTTGGGAAAAACTCGTGGGTTTGACAACCGACGGAGCACCTGCGATGTGTGGACACAGGAGCGGACTGGTGGCGAAGATACGGGAAAAGATGCAAGAGGAAAACGCGACAGGTGAGCTGACAGCTTATCATTGTATCATACACCAGGAAGCGTTGTGCGGTAAAGCCTTGAAAATGGAGCATGTAATGAGCATCATCACGCGCACAGTTAACTTTATCAGAGCCAAAGGTTTGAATCACCGCCAGTTCAAGGCATTTCTGACGGAGTTAGAAACGGAGCATGGTGATTTGCCTTATCACACAGAGGTGCGATGGCTAAGCCAGGGAAAGGTGCTTCAAAGATGTTTCGAGCTTCGTGAGGAACAAAGTGTTGTTTTTGATTAATAGATTTTTGCACTTTATTTTATTGTATTTCAATCCAATTATATTTTAAAAATATTTCAGTTGAGTGGATGATAGAAAATTGCTATTATTGTTTTTTTCTTTGAAGTAAATTTAGCCCACTTTTGCTAAAATAGAAAATATAGGCTACTGATGGTGCCTTGAATACCGGTTTCTTTCATTTAATGTTCATGTTATGGGGATTTTTATATAAAGGAAATTTGTCTTTTGTGTCTGTTGAAAATTAAAGATTACTGACAGAGCCATAAGAAAATATTGCTTTATTTATCTGATCATATTGGAATATATTTGTTAGGTTTTCAGTAGGTTCAATTAGGTTCACTAGACTATATGCGTCATTTAAAAATTTTTCAATGAACATTCGAACAGTCCGGCCCTCGGCTTGTAGCTAAATTTTTTATTTGGCCCTCCGTCCATTTGACTTTGACACCCCTGGTTTAGCAGTATAAAGGTTAGGGGTCAGGGTAAGGATTTAGCAGTATAAAGTTTAGGGGTCAGGGTAAGGGTTTAGCAGTATAAAGGTTAGGGGTCAGGGTAAGGGTTTAGCAGTATAAAGGTTAGGTGTTAGGGTAAGGGTTTAGCAGTATAAAGGTTAGGTGTGGGGTAAGGGTTTAGCAGTATAAAGGTTAGGGGTCAGGGTAAGGGTTTAGCAGTATAAAGGTTAGGGGTCAGGGTAAGGGTTTAGCAGTATAAAGGTTAGGTGTTAGGGTAAGGGTTTAGCAGTATAAAGGTTAGGTGTGGGGTAAGGGTTTAGCAGTATAAAGGTTAGGGGTCAGGGTAAGGGTTTAGCAGTATAAAGGTTAGGGGTCAGGGTAAGGGTTTAGCAGTATAAAGGTTAGGTGTTAGGGTAAGGGTTTAGCAGTATAAAGGTTAGGGGTCAGGGTAAGGGTTTAGCAGTATAAAGGTTAGGGTAAGGGTTTAGCAGTATAAAGGTTAGGTGTTAGGGTAAGGGTTTAGCAGTATAACGGTTAGGTGTTAGGGTAAGGGTTTAGCAGTATAAAGGTTAGGGGTTAGGGTAAGGGGGTTTAGCAGTATAAAGGTTAGGTGTTAGGGTAAGGGTTTAGCAGTATAACGGTTAGGTGTTAGGGTAAGGGTTTAGCAGTATAAAGGTTAGGGGTTAGGGTAAGGGGGTTTAGCAGTATAAAGGTTAGGTGTTAGGGTAAGGGTTTAGCAGTATAAAGGTTAGGGGTTAGGGTAAGGGTTTAGCAGTATAAAGGTTAGGTGTGGGGTAAGGGTTTAGCAGTATAAAGGTTAGGGGTCAGGGTAAGGGTTTAGCAGTATAAAGTTTAGGGGTCAGGGTAACTCAAAGTGGGTACAGCCCACAATGCTTTAATTTTACAAAACGAGCCTTTGATTTCAAATTTCACTGTAGGTTCAGACAGAAACAAAGACAGAAGCATATTTTCTAAAATAAATAAAATGTTCTCAGTGTGGTATGCAGAGTTGAGCCTGTGACGAGCCCATTAGAATAGAGTTGAGCCTGTGACCAGCCCATTAGAATAGAGTTGAGCCTGTGACGAGCCCATTAGAATAGAGTTGAGCCTGTGATGAGCCCATTAGAATAGAGTTGAGCCTGTGACGAGCCCATTAGAATAGAGTTGAGCCTGTGAAGAGCCCATTAGAATAGAGTTGAGCCTGTGAAGAGCCCATTAGAATAGAGTTGAGCCTGTGATGAGCCCATTAGAATAGAGTTGAGCCTGTGATGAGCCCATTAGAATAGAGTTGAGCCTGTGATGAGCCCATTAGAATAGAGTTGAGCCTGTGATGAGCCCATTAGAATAGAGTTGAGCCTGTGATGAGCCCATTAGAATAGAGTTGAGCCTGTGACCAGCCCATTAGAATAGAGTTGAGCCTGTGACCAGCCCATTAGAATAGAGTTGAGCCTGTGACCAGCCCATTAGAATAGAGTTGAGTCTGTGATGAGCCCATTAGAATAGAGTTGAGCCTGTGACGAGCCCATTAGAATAGAGTTGAGTCTGTGACCAGCCCATTAGAATAGAGTTGAGCCTGTGACGAGCCCATTAGAATAGAGTTGAGCCTGTGATGAGCCCATTAGAATAGAGTTGAGCCTGTGATGAGCCCATTAGAATAGAGTTGAGCCTGTGACCAGCCCATTAGAATAGAGTTGAGCCTGTGACCAGCCCATTAGAATAGAGTTGAGTCTGTGATGAGCCCATTAGAATAGAGTTGAGCCTGTGACCAGCCCATTAGAATAGAGTTGAGCCTGTGACGAGCCCATTAGAATAGAGTTGAGCCTGTGACCAGCCCATTAGAATAGAGTTGAGTCTGTGACCAGCCCATTAGAATAGAGTTGAGCCTGTGACCAGCCCATTAGAATAGAGTTGAGCCTGTGACCAGCCCATTAGAATAGAGTTGAGCCTGTGACGAGCCCATTAGAATAGAGTTGAGCCTGTGACGAGCCCATTAGAATAGAGTTGAGCCTGTGACGAGCACATTAGAATAGAGTTGAGCCTGTGACCAGCCCATTAGAATAGAGTTGAGTCTGTGACCAGCCCATTAGAATAGAGTTGAGTCTGTGACCAGCCCATTAGAATAGAGTTGAGCCTGTGACCAGCCCATTAGAATAGAGTTGAGCCTGTGACCAGCCCATTAGAATAGAGTTGAGCCTGTGACCAGCCCATTAGAATAGAGTTGAGCCTGTGACCAGCCCATTAGAATAGAGTTGAGCCTGTGACCAGCCCATTAGAATAGAGTTGAGCCTGTGACCAGCCCATTAGAATAGAGTTGAGCCTGTGACCAGCCCATTAGAATAGAGTTGAGCCTGTGACCAGCCCATTAGAATAGAGTTGAGCCTGTGACCAGCATAATTAGAATAGAGTTGAGCCTGTGACCAGCCCATTAGAATAGAGTTGAGCCTGTGACCAGCCCATTAGAATAGAGTTGAGCCTGTGACCAGCCCATTAGAATAGAGTTGAGCCTGTGACCAGCCCATTAGAATAGAGTTGAGCCTGTGACCAGCCCATTAGAATAGAGTTGAGCCTGTGACCAGCCCATTAGAATAGAGTTGAGCCTGTGACCAGCCCATTAGAATAGAGTTGAGCCTGTGACCAGCCCATTAGAATAGAGTTGAGCCTGTGACCAGCCCATTAGAATAGAGTTGAGCCTGTGACCAGCCCATTAGAATAGAGTTGAGCCTGTGACCAGCCCATTAGAATAGAGTTGAGCCTGTGACCAGCCCATTAGAATAGAGTTGAGCCTGTGACCAGCCCATTAGAATAGAGTTGAGCCTGTGACCAGCCCATTAGAATAGAGTTGAGCCTGTGACCAGCCCATTAGAATAGAGTTGAGCCTGTGACCAGCCCATTAGAATAGAGTTGAGCCTGTGACCAGCCCATTAGAATAGAGTTGAGCCTGTGACCAGCCCATTAGAATAGAGTTGAGCCTGTGACCAGCCCATTAGAATAGAGTTGAGCCTGTGACCAGCCCATTAGAATAGAGTTGAGCCTGTGACCAGCCCATTAGAATAGAGTTGAGCCTGTGACCAGCCCATTAGAATAGAGTTGAGCCTGTGACCAGCCCATTAGAATAGAGTTGAGCCTGTGACCAGCCCATTAGAATAGAGTTGAGCCTGTGACCAGCCCATTAGAATAGAGTTGAGCCTGTGACCAGCCCATTAGAATAGAGTTGAGCCTGTGACCAGCCCATTAGAATAGAGTTGAGCCTGTGACCAGCCCATTAGAATGGAGTTGAGCCTGTGACCAGCCCATTAGAATAGAAAGAGCTGTAGTAGGATGCAGAGAAAGAGCAGTCTAACCCCTGGACAGTGCTTGGTTGTCCAACAACCTCCACTAGTTTGTATAGATTTGTTAGTTTCCTGTTCAGTGTTACAGCAGCTAGCTATTTCAATCTGGCTTGATCATGCAGTGAAACAGCATGGGAACAGAGCAGAGAAATGTCACCCGTCAGTAATCATTATAATATAGTCAGTGCCAGCGGATTAAGGTGCAGTTATAACTATCGGTTTGTTCTGCACTCGACACAGCAAACCGTAGAGAGTTATGAATCTTCACAATCTATTCAGATATTCAGCTTCCCAACAGACACAGAGGCCCAAGCAAATGAGTTGTTAGAATTTAATCAATAATGATTCATCTTTCCAGTTGAATGCAGAACAATGTGGCCATAGCGAACTATTCCTCATTACTGAATCAGTAAAGAATCAGGGAGAGATGGTGGGTTCTATTCCTCATTATTGAATCAGGGAGAGATTGTAGGTTCTATTCCTCATTACTGAATCAGTAAAGAATCAGGGAGAGATGGTGGGTTCTATTCCTCATTACTGAATCAGGGAGAGATTGTAGGTTCTATTCCTCATTACTGAATCAGTAAAGAATCAGGGAGAGATGGTGGGTTCTATTCCTCATTACTGAATCAGGGAGAGATTGTAGGTTCTATTCCTCATTACTGAATCAGTAAAGAATCAGGGAGAGATGGTGGGTTCTATTCCTCATTACTGAATCAGTAAAGAATCAGGGAGAGATGGTGGGTTCAGGGAGAGAATCAGGGAGATACCCACCATCCCTAGCAGAGGGAGGGGACAGATGAAGGGGGACAGCCACAGAGACCCACCATCCCTAGCAGAGGGAGGGGACAGATGAAGGGGGACAGCCACAGAGACCCACCATCCCTAGCAGAGGGAGGGGACAGATGAAGGGGGACAGCCACAGAGACCCACCATCCCTAGCAGAGGGAGGGGACAGATGAAGGGGGACAGCCACAGAGACCCACCATCCCTATCAGAGGGAGGGGACAGATGAAGGGGGACAGCCACAGAGACCCACCATCCCTAGCAGAGGGAGGGGACAGATGAAGGGGGACAGCCACAGAGACCCACCATCCCTATCAGTAGGGAGGGGACAGATGAAGGGGGACAGCCACAGAGACCCACCATCCCTAGCAGAGGGAGGGGACAGATGAAGGGGGACAGCCACAGAGACCCACCATCCCTAGCAGAGGGAGGGGACAGATGAAGGGGGACAGCCACAGAGACCCACCATCCCTATCAGTAGGGAGGGGACAGATGAAGGGGGACAGCCACAGAGACCCACCATCCCTAGCAGAGGGAGGGGACAGATGAAGGGGGACAGCCACAGAGACCCACCATCCCTAGCAGAGGGAGGGGACAGATGAAGGGGGACAGCCACAGAGACCCACCATCCCTAGCAGAGGGAGGGGACAGATGAAGGGGGACAGCCACAGAGACCCACCATCCCTAGCAGAGGGAGGGGACAGATGAAGGGGGACAGCCACAGAGAAATCCACTAGATCCCTCAAATTCAAGTCTGGACCAGCAGGTTCCAGACCTCTTAGAGTAAGATTTGAATACTGCTACACTAGATAAACATTAGGGTCATTGCACTTATAGTAGCAGCTAATGTTTGGTGTTTCATGTAGGCCTACATTCCATGAGACTTGAAAAAAACATGCAGGGTGTGAAATTAACCTGTTTATCCACTTGTCCTTCAGACAAGGTGACAGAAAATGTTGGCTACTTAACTTATTCAAGCCTGTCTCAAAATACAACACTACCCCTTTAAGACAAAAAAAGCTCTTGTGTACGTTTTCTGCTCTTGTAGGAAGCAGTCACTCCCCTATTGCTGACAAAAAATATATATAACTGGGCTAATAACTCACTAACTAGAAAAGGACATGAACAAAATGTCCACACTTGGCTACATGCAGCTCAGCCAGCATACACCATCAGCACATCTACTCACGACCGCTCATGCTGTAAACACAGTCCAGTTCAAAGTAAATGACACAGATCCATATATATATATATATATATATATACATATACATATACATATATATATATTTTTGCCTTTACCTCCCTTATCTCACCTCATTTGCTCACATCGTATATAGACTTGTTTATACTGTATTATTAACTGTATGTTTGTTTTACTCCATGTGTAACTCTGTGTCGTTGTATGTGTCGAACTGCTTTGCTTTATCTTGGCCAGGTCGCAATTGTAAATGAGAACTTGTTCTCAACTTGCCTACCTGGTTTAATAAAGGTGGAAAAAAATGTTAAAAAAATAAAAATAAAAATATGGCAATGGTCAATTTGCATATAGGCCTGCTGCAGCTCTGATTGGTTATGCCACACCAGTCTGTGTAGAGTACGGGCTGAGTCGGGCATGTCAATGCAATAGAATCCTACTCCGATGTGTTCTGCCTACAATAAAATCTCTTGCATAGTTTGTTTTGTTTCGGTATGTTGCATTGAACATGGCTAATATTGCTTTGATTTGATCACAATTGCCACAGTAAACGGAAACATTAACAGGGAAAACTCACCATCAAGATCACTTTGATTCAAAATGCAAGCAGAGATCTACCTCTCTGATTTGTTTTTTTTACATTACTTTAAAAATGCTTATGCAATATTAACTAATTCAAAACAGTAGTGTAGCAATGAGGTTTGTGCAGTAAAGCTACAGGCCCAATACATTATCACTGCATATTGGCTTTGCTTGAATTGCATTGATGTTTGGGCCATTTAAAAAAATATATATTTATATTTCAACATTTGAGGTATGCTATATGATCACATAGGGATCCATTGTTGTATTACTTGTGAGGCACATCTGCGTGAGCATACATTTACATAAATAGCCTTTTATTTGTATTTTTCTGGTCTGATGTTGCCTGTATCTGATGGTCAGTCTCAGCGGAGGGAGAGAGCAGCAGACCGAGGGTCCGTCTCTCAACATCCCTCCACTCTCCCTTTCCTCCGCTGACAGAGACCAACAAGGGACAGCGTCTTCCAGACGATGGCAAAACTCAAGTCACACTGCATTATGTCGGACTCATGCACAAATTTATGTTGTTACTCCTATGAACAGAGGAAGTGAAATATTCCTTGATATTAAAAAAAGACCCAAGCTGCTAATAATAACAACACAAGTCTATAGAGACACTTTCCTTCTCATTCATTACGGCTGCAGTGTTGGTTGTAGTGCTGAGTGGAAGTAGGGGGAATGTGCATTTGAATAGCCTATTAAAGTGTTGATTACAAAGTGTTGACAGTGCTGAGTAAGAAAGTAAACATAAACTCACTAATAAAAACAGCAGCTCTTTGCTGTGTTCGTTGACAGTCTCTCTCTAGTCGTGGTTTTAAAAGTTTTGAAATCTCACAGTATCAACTTTACTGTAGCTTTCTTTTACGCCTGCTATGTTACTGCAGACACGGTCATTTGAGCCATCCGATTGGTCAGCAGTAGGCCTATAGTGCACTTGATTTGCTCTCTGGGCCTTGCTGGAAGGCAGAGTTTGTACCTTCAGACACATGAAATGGTTCAAAATGGCAACAGTTGCCCTACCCGGCATGTAGAGCAGCTGAATGAGTTGTGTTTACAGAAATGTTTGGCGATTGACTAGGAATGCCTTGGAGATCGACTGGTTGGTGACCACAGCTCTAGAAACTTGAGTTCAATCTCGTAGACTGACCTACCCATAAATAAATGAAGCTCGATCTCGTAGACTGACTTACCCATAAATAAATGAAGCTCGATCTCGTAGACTGACATACCCTTAAATAAATGAAGCTCGATCTCGTAGACTGACCTACCCTTAAATAAATGAAGCTCGATCTCGTAGACTGACCTACCCTTAAATAAATGAAGCTCGATCTCGTAGACTGACCTACCCATAAATAAATGAAGCTCGATCACGTAGACTGACCTACCCATAAATAAATGAAGCTCGATCTCGTAGACTGACCTACCGTTAAATAAATTAAGCTCGGTCTTGTAGACTGACCTACCATAAAAAAAATTAATAGAAAAAGAGCCCCTGTATGGGACTCTACAGATATCAATATGGGCAATATGCTCTTGCCTTTGTGTGTGTGTGTGTGTCTAGTGCTCACTGTTGACTGGAGTTGTGTGTGTTGTCAGTGTGTGTGCTTGTTTTGAGTGTATAATATATGTGATTCTCTCTCTCTCTGTTCTCTCTGTTCTCTCTCTGTTCTCTCTGTTCTCTCTCTCTGTTCTCTCTGTTCTCTCTGTTCTCTCTCTGTTCTCTCTGTTCTCTCTGTTCTCTCTCTGTTCTCTCTGTTCTCTCTGTTCTCTCTCTGTTCTCTCTGTTCTCTCTCTCTGATCTCTCATTTCTCCCTCAGGGTGTGCTGACCTAAACAGTCTGGAGTCTATGAGTCCCGAGGAGAGGAAGAGACAGGGTTACATCCACGAGCTCCTCCAGACAGAGGAGAGATATGTAGAGGACTTACAGATAGTCATGGAGGTAGCTAAACACACACACACACACACACACACACACACACGTGTTGATGTACTCTACTGTACTCTGTGTGTTCAGGTGTTCCATAAGCCCATGTCTGAGTCTGGCCGTCTGACGGAAGCAGAGATGGTCATGATCTTTGTCAACTGGAAGGAGCTCATCGCCTGCAACACCAAACTGCTGAAGTACGTACAGTAGTACAGAGTGTGAGTTTGGGGGGTGAGGGGGGTCATCATGTATACAGTAGTACAGGGTGTGAGTTTAGGGGGGGGGGTTCATCTTGTATACAGTAGTACAGGGTGAAAGTTTAGGGGGTGAGGGGGGTCATGTATACAGTAGTACAGGGTGTGAGTTTAGGTGAGGGGGGTCATCATGTATACAGTAGTACAGGGTGTAAGTTTAGGGGGGTCATCATGTATACAGTAGTACAGAGTGTGAGTTTAGGGGTGAGGGGGTCATCATGTATACAGTAGTACAGGGTGTAAGTTTAGGGGGGGTCATCATGTATACAGTAGTACAGGGTGTGAGTTTAGGGGGTGAGGGGGGTCATCATGTATACAGTAGTACAGGGTGTAAGTTTAGGGGGTGAGGGGGGTCATCATGTATACAGTAGTACAGGGTGTGAGTTTAGGGGGTGAGGGGGTCATCATGTATACAGTAGTACAGGGTGTGAGTTTAGGGGGGGGTCATCATGTATACAGTAGTATACAGGGTGTGAGTTTAGGAGGGGGGGGGGTCATCATGTATACAGTAGTACAGGGTGTGAGTTTAGGGGGGGGTCATCGTGTATATAGTAGTACAGGGTGTGAGTTTAGGGGAGGTGTCATCATGTATACAGTATGTTTATTTTTGGCCCAGGCGGTAAGAACATTTGTGTGTGTGTGTGTGTGTGTGTAGGGCCCTGCAGGTACGTAAGAAGACGGGGGGCGTCAACATGCCTGTCCAGGTTATAGGGGACATCTTGGCGTCAGAGCTGCCTCACCTCCAGCCTTACATCCAGTTCTGCTCCTGTCAACTCAACGGAGCGACCCTGCTACAGAGTAGGACTGAAAACCAACAGGACTTTAAAGACTTCCTCAAGGTGAGTGAAAAGACAGGGGGGGGTACAGGGGAGAGTAGAGAGAGGGGGAGGACAGGGGAGAGTAGAGAGAAGTGGGGTACAGGGGAGAGTAGAGAGAGGGGGAGGACAGGGGAGAGTAGAGAGAAGTGGGGTACAGGGGAGAGTAGAGAGAGGGGGAGGACAGGGGAGAGTAGAGAGAAGGGGAATATAGGGGAGAGTAGAGAGGGGGAAGGACAGGGGAGAGTAGAGAGAGGGGGAGGACAGGGGAGAGTAGAGAGAGGGGGAGAGTAGAGAGAAGGGGAGGACAGGGGAGAGTAGAGAGAAGGGGGATATAGGGGAGAGTAGAGAGAGGGGGAGGACAGGGGAGAGTAGAGAGAAGGGGAGGACAGGGGAGAGTAGAGAGAGGGGGAGGACGGGAGATTAGAGAGAAGGGGGGGGACAGGGGAGAGTAGAGAGGGGGGAGGACAGGGAGAGTAGAGAGAAGGGGAGGACAGGGAAGAGTAGAGAGAAGGGGGGTATAGGGGAGAGTAGAGAGAGGGGAGGACAGTAGAGAGGGGGGAGGACAGGGGAGAGTAGAGAGAGGGGGAGGACGGGAGATTAGAGAGAAGGGGGGGACAGGGGAGAGTAGAGAGAGGGGGAGGACAGGGGAGAGTAGAGAGAGGGGGAGGACAGGGGAGAGTAGAGTAAAGGGGGTACAGGGGAGAGTAGAGAGGGGGGAGGACAGGGGAGAGAGGGGGAGGACAGGGGAGAGAGGGGGAGGACAGGGGAGAGAAGGGGAGAGTGGGGGAGGATAGGGGGAGAGGGGGAGGACAGGGGAGAGTAGAGAGAAGTGGGGTACAGGGGAGAGTAGAGAGAGGGGGAGGACAGGGGAGAGTAGAGAGAAGGGGAATATAGGGGAGAGTAGAGAGAGGGGAAGGACAGGGGAGAGTAGAGAGAGGGGGAGGACAGGGGAGAGTAGAGAGGGGGAGAGTAGAGAGAAGGGGAGGACAGGGGAGAGTAGAGAGAAGGGGGTATAGGGGAGAGTAGAGAGAGGGGAGGACAGGGGAGAGTAGAGAGAAGGGGAGGACAGGGGAGAGTAGAGAGAGGGGGAGGACGGGAGATTAGAGAGAAGGGGGGGACAGGGGAGAGTAGAGAGAGGGGGAGGACAGGGGAGAGTAGAGAGAAGGGGAGGACAGGGAAGAGTAGAGAGAAGGGGGGTATAGGGGAGAGTAGAGAGAGGGGGAGGACAGTAGAGAGAGGGGGAGGACAGGGGAGAGTAGAGAGAGGGGGAGGACGGGAGATTAGAGAGAAGGGGGGGACAGGGGAGAGTAGAGAGAGGGGGAGGACAGGGGAGAGTAGAGAGAGGGGGAGGACAGGGGAGAGTAGAGTAAAGGGGGTACAGGGGAGAGTAGAGAGAGGGGGAGGACAGGGGAGAGAGGGGGAGGACAGGGGAGAGAGGGGGAGGACAGGGGAGAGAGGGGGAGGACGGGAGAGTGGGGGAGGATAGGGGAGAGAGGGGGAGGACAGGGGAGAGTAGAGAGGGGGGAGGACAGGGGAGAGTAGAGAGAGGGGGAGGACAGGGGAGAGTAGAGATAAGGGGGTACAGGGGAGAGTAGAGAGAGGGGGAGGACAGGGGGAGAGAGGGGGAGGACAGGGGAGAGAAGGGGAGAGTGGGGGAGGATAGGGGAGAGAGGGGGAGGACAGGGGAGAGTAGAGAGAGGGGGAGGACAGGGGAGAGTAGAGAGAGGGGGAGGACAGGGGAGAGTAGAGAGAGGGGGAGGACAGGGGAGAGTAGAGAGAGGGGGAGGACAGGGGAGAGTAGAGATAAGGGGGTACAGGGGAGAGTAGAGAGAGGGGGGAGGACAGGGGAGAGAGGGGGAGGATAGGGGAGGACAGGGGAGAGAAGGGGAGAGTGGGGGAGGATAGGGGAGGACAGGGTAGAGAGGGGAGGACAGGGAACACATATAAATAGAATGAAGAGAGGAAGAATAGGTCAGGAGAATATGCAGTGAGAGAAAGAGGAGGAAAGCGATGAATGAACGTCATGTATTTTCCTGATACACACCAACCTGCCGAGTTGTGCTGATTTATGCATGAAAAGTTATACGTTCATATTGAACAATGTGTTTCCTCCTTCAGAAAATCGCCACGGACTACCGCTGTAAAGGCATGCCCTTATCCAGCTTCCTGTTGAAGCCCATGCAGAGGATCACACGCTACCCTCTACACATCAAGAACGTAAGAGAGAGTAAACGTGTTACTGTATGAACATGTCATTCAGCAGAAGCTCTTATCCAAAGTTACGTACAGTAGAGAGTGAATCCAACCCACAGCCCTGCCATGCTCGACCCACTGAGCCACGTGGATATATGTATCTATAGTACCTGGGTGTGTATTGGTATTGTGGGTCTATTTCTCTATAGTACCTGGGTGTGTATTGGTATTGTGGGTCTATTTCTCTATAGTACCTGGGTGTGTATTGGTATTGTGGGTCTATTTCTCTATAGTACCTGGGTGTGTATTGGTATTGTGGGTCTATTTCTCTATAGTACCTGGGTGTGTATTGGTATTGTGGGTCTATTTCTCTATAGTACCTGGGTGTGTATTGGTATTGTGGGTCTATTTCTCTATAGTACCTGGGTGTGTATTGGTATTGTGGGTCTATTTATCTATAGTACCTGGGTGTGTATTGGTATTGTTGGTCTATTTATCTATAGTACCTGGGTGTGTATTGGTATTGTGGGTCTATTTATCTATAGTACCTGGGTGTGTATTGGTATTGTGGGTCTATTTATCTATAGTACCTGGGTGTGTATTGGTATTGTGGGTCTATTTATCTATAGTACCTGGGTGTGTATTGGTATTGTTGGTCTATTTCTCTATAGTACCTGGGTGTGTATTGGTATTGTGGGTCTATTTATCTATAGTACCTGGGTGTGTATTGGTATTGTGGGTCTATTTATCTATAGTACCTGGGTGTGTATTGGTATTGTGGGTCTATTTATCTATAGTGCCTGGGTGTGTATTGGTATTGTGGGTCTATTTATCTATAGTACCTGGGTGTGTATTGGTATTGTGGGTCTATTTATCTATAGTACCTGGGTGTGTATTGTGTCGGGAGTGTTTCCTAGCCACCGTGCTTCTGTATTCTTGTGTCGGGAGTTTTTCCTAGCCACTGTGCTTCTGCATTCTTTTGTTGGGAGTTTTCCTAGCCACCATGCTGCTGCATTGCTTTGCTGTGGGGTGTTAGGCTGGGTTGTGTAATGCACTTTGACATCTGCCGATTTTTAAAATGGGGCTTTATAAAACACATTTGATTGATTTTCAGATCCTGGAGAGTACCAAGGAGGAGCATGCAGACTGCGGGCCCCTGAGAGAGGCTCTGGAGCGGGCTGAGGAGCTGTGTACTCAGGTCAACGAGGGGGTCAGGGAGAAGGAGAACTGTGACAGGCTGGAGTGGATACAGTCACACGTACAGTGTGAGGGAGTCACAGAGGTACACACACACACATATATACACACACGTACAGTGTGAGGGAGTCACAGAGGTACACACTCACATGTAGTCTCACACACACACACACACACACACACACACACACACACACACACACACACACACACACACACACACACACACACACACACACACACGTACAGTGTGAGGGAGTCACAGAGGTACACACTCACATGTAGTCACACACACACACACACACATTGTACACATATACACACCGTATATATTCAGACAGTATCTCACTCACTCATACACACACACACCATATACACAGATAATATCTCACTCACACACACACACACACACACACACACACACACACACACACACACACACACACACACACACACACACACACACACACACACACACACACACACACACACACACACACACACACACACACACACACACACACACACACACACATACCTCTGTAACCTGTGTCTCCCCTGCAGAACCTGGTGTTTAACTCTCTGACTAACTGCCTGGGGCCTCGTAAGCTGCTCCACAGTGGGAAGGTGTATAAGATGAAGGGCAATAAGGAGCTGTGGGCTTTCCTTTTTAACGACTTCCTGTTGCTCACCCACGCTGCCAGACAGTTCAGCTCCTCGGGACCGGACAAACTCTTCACCAGCAAGAACAACACACAGCTTAAGATGTACAAACCGGTGAGAGAGACATATACACACACACACACACACACCACGGACATGCTGACATACACACACACACACCACAGACATGCTGACACACACACACACACCACAGACATGCTGACATACACACACACACCACGGACATGCTGACAAACACACACACACACCACGGACATGCTGACATACACACACACACACCACGGACATGCTGACATACACACACACACACACCACGGACATGCTGACATACACACACACACACACCACGGACATGCTGACATACACACACACACCACAGACATGCTGACACACACACACACCACGGACATGCTGACACACACACACACACCACGGACATGCTGACATACACACACACACCACGGACATGCTGACACACACACACACACCACGGACATGCTGACACACACACACACACACCACAGACATGCTGACACACACACACACACACACCACAGACATGCTGACACACACACACACACACAGACATGCGTTAGTTCCAAGTGGTTGATTTTGGCAAGATACAGAAACGACACTTCCTGTTGGAAAAGCATCTCTCATCGGTGCCCATTTAAATGAAATGCATCCCTGTCTCCATCACATTTACATTTACATTTAAGTCATTTAGCAGACGCTCTTATCCAGAGCGACTTACAAATTGGTGAATTCACCTTCTGACATCCAGTGGAACAGCCACTTTAATGGTCATGTCTTGTATTGTGGCAGAAAAAAACCCAAAACATTCTTAGTCACCCGTTGAAATATCATTCTTTACCCCAGGACACTTCAACGGGTGACTATCCAGGAGAATAAAGAAAAGGGACCACTGTTTCTGCAGCATAGAGCTGATTTATTTATTGACAGGACAAACCAACAGGCTGACCTCTCTACGTATTCGCCTTCATCAGAGCCTTGGGTAGGAAAAGGTGGGAGGCACCTGTATGACCTTTTGTTAAAGCTGAGCTGAAGCGTTTTTGGCAAAAATTTCTACCTTCTATAATGGTTATGAGAGGCTAATGAAGCCTGTGTATAATGTCACGGTTATGAGAGGCTTACGAAGCCTGTGGATAATGTCATGGTTATGAGAGGCTAATGAAGCCTGTGTATAATGTCACGGTTATGAGAGGCTTACGAAGCCTGTGTATAATGTCATGGTTATGAGAGGCTTACGAAGCCTGTGTATAATGTCAGGGTTATGAGAGGCTTATGAAGCCTGTGTATAATGTCATGGTTATGAGAGGCTTACGAAGCCTGTGTATAATGTCATGGTTATGAGAGGCTTATGAAGCCTGTGTATAATGTCATGGTTATGAGAGGCTTACGAAGCCTGTGTATAATGTCATGGTTATGAGAGGCGTATGAAGCCTGTGTATAATGTCATGGTTATGAGGGGCTAATGAAGCCTGTGTATAATGTCATGGTTATGAGAGGCTTACGAAGCCTGTGTATAATGTCATGGTTATGAGAGGCTAATGAAGCCTGTGTATAATGTCATGGTTATGAGAGGCTTACGAAGCCTGTGTATAATGTCATGGTTATGAGGGGCTAATGAAGCCTGTGTATAATGTCATGGTTATGAGAGGCTTACGAAGCCTGTGTATAATGTCATGGTTATGAGAGGCTAATGAAGCCTGTGTATAATGTCATAGTTATGAGAGGCTTACGAAGCCTGTGTATAATGTCATGGTTATGAGGGGCTTATGAAGCCTGTGTATAATGTCATGGTTATGAGAGGCTAATGAAGCCTGTGTATAATGTCATGGTTATGAGAGGCTTATGAAGCCTGTGTATAATGTCATGGTTATGAGAGGCTAATGAAGCCTGTGTATAATGTCATGGTTATGAGAGGCTTATGAAGCCTGTGTATAATGTCATGGTTATGAGAGGCGTATGAAGCCTGTGTATAATGTCATGGTTATGAGAGGCGTATGAAGCCTGTGTATAATGTCATGGTTATGAGAGGCTAATGAAGCCTGTGTATAATGTCACGGTTATGAGAGGCTTACGAAGCCTGTGTATAATGTCATGGTTATGAGAGGCGTATGAAGCCTGTGTATAATGTCATGGTTATGAGAGGCTAATGAAGCCTGTGTATAATGTCATGGTTATGAGAGGCGTATGAAGCCTGTGTATAATGTCATGGTTATGAGAGGCGTATGAAGCCTGTGTATAATGTCATGGTTATGAGAGGCTAATGAAGCCTGTGTATAATGTCATGGTTATGAGAGGCTTACGAAGCCTGTGTATAACGTCATGGTTATGAGAGGCTAATGAAGCCTGTGTATAATGTCATGGTTATGAGAGGCTTACGAAGCCTGTGTATAACGTCATGGTTATGAGAGGCTTACGAAGCCTGTGTATAATGTCATGGTTATGAGAGGCTTACGAAGCCTGTGTATAATGTCATGGTTATGAGAGGCTAATGAAGCCTGTGTATAATGTCATGGTTATGAGAGGCTTATGAAGCCTGTGTATAATGGTTATGAGAGGCTTATGAAGCCTGTGTATAATGTCATGGTTATGAGAGGCTTACGAAGCCTGTGTATAATGTCATGGTTATGAGAGGCTAATGAAGCCTGTGTATAATGTCATGGTTATGAGAGGCTTATGAAGCCTGTGTATAATGGTTATGAGAGGCTTACGAAGCCTGTGTATAATGTCATGGTTATGAGAGGCTTATGAAGCCTGTGTATAATGTCATGGTTATGAGAGGCTTACGAAGCCTGTGTATAATGTAATGGTTATGAGAGGCTTACGAAGCCTGTGTATAATGTCATGGTTATGAGAGGCTAATGAAGCCTGTGTATAACGTCATGGTTATGAGAGGCTTATGAAGCCTGTGTATAATGTCATGGTTATGAGAGGCTTACGAAGCCTGTGTATAATGTCATGGTTATGAGAGGCTAATGAAGCCTGTGTATAATGTCATGGTTATGAGAGGCTTATGAAGCCTGTGTATAATGGTTATGAGAGGCTTACGAAGCCTGTGTATAATGTCATGGTTATGAGAGGCTTATGAAGCCTGTGTATAATGTCATGGTTATGAGGGGCTTATGAAGCCTGTGTATAATGTCATGGTTATGAGAGGCGTATGAAGCCTGTGTATAATGTCATGGTTATGAGAGGCTTATGAAGCCTGTGTATAATGTCATGGTTATGAGAGGCTTATGAAGCCTGTGTATAATGTCATGGTTATGAGAGGCTTATGAAGCCTGTGTATAATGTCATGGTTATGAGAGGCTTATGAAGCCTGTGTATAATGTCATGGTTGTGAGAGGCTAATGAAGCCTGTGTATAATGTCATGGTTGTGAGGGGCTTATGAAGCCTGTGTATAATGTCATGGTTATGAGGGGCTTATGAAGCCTGTGTATAATGTCATGGTTGTGAGGGGCTTATGAAGCCTGTGTATAATGTCATGGTTATGAGGGGCTTATGAAGCCTGTGTATAATGTCATGGTTATGAGAGGCTAATGAAGTGCGTTGTTTCCTCCTGTAGCCGGTGTTCCTCAACGAGATTCTAGTGAAGCTGCCCGACTCCTCCAGTGAAGAGCCCTTCTTCCACATCTCCAACATAGACAGAGTCTACAGCCTCAAAACAGAGAACATCAACGAGAGGTGTACACACACACACACAAATGCAGTTACACATGCCACACACACTTCTATGTAGGCAGTCACACATTCCGTTGTCCTTGCTCACGGTGTGTTGTCCGTTCTGCAGGACGGCCTGGGTCCAGAAGATCAAGGCTGCGTGTGAGGACTTCTTCCAGATGGACAAGAAGAAGAGAGCAAAGGCCTACCAAGGTAGGCCTCCACACACACACACACACACACACACCAATAGTAAAATCAGTAGTTCTAGTAATAGTCTGACTCCTCCCCCTGGCTATTTGGACCCCCCCCTGGCTATTTGGACTCCTCCCCCTGGGCATTCGGACTCCTCCCCCTGGGCATTCGGACTCCTCCCCCTTGGCATTCGGACTCCTCCCCCTGGGTATTCTCACCCCTCCTCCTCTGTATTCTCACCCCTCTGTATTCTCACCCCTCCTCTTGTGTATTCTGACTCCTCCTCCTGTGTATTCTGACTCCTCCTCCTATGTATTCTCACCTCTCCTCCTCGGTATTCTCACCCCTCCTCCTCGGTATTCTCACCCCTCCTCCTCGGTATTCTCACCCCTCCTCCTCGGTATTCTCACCCCTCCTCCTCGGTATTCTCACCCCTCCTCCTCGGTATTCTCACCCCTCCTCCTTGGCATTCTCACCCCTCCTCCTCGGTATTCTCACCCCTCCTCCTGTGTATTCTCACCCCTCCTCCTTGGTATTCTCACCCCTCCTCCTTGGTATTCTCACCCCTCCTCCTCGGTATTCTCACCCCTCCTCCTCGGTATTCTCACCCCTCCTCCTCGGTATTCTCACCCCTCCTCCTGTGTATTCTCACCCCTCCTCCTTGGTATTCTCACCCCTCCTCCTGTGTATTCTCACCCCTCCTCCTTGGTATTCTCACCCCTCCTCCTCGGTATTCTCGTCCCTCCTCCTGTGTATTCTCGTCCCTCCTCCTGTGTATTCTCGTCCCTCCTCCTCGGTATTCTCACCCCTCCTCCTCGGTATTCTCACCCCTCCTCCTCGGTATTCTCACCCCTCCTCCTCGGTATTCTCACCCCTCCTCCTCGGTATTCTCACCCCTCCTCCTCGGTATTCTCACCCCTCCTCCTCTGTATTCTGACTCCTCCTCCTGTGTATTCTCACCCCTCCTCCTCGGTATTCTCACCCCTCCTCCTCGGTATTCTCACCCCTCCTCCTCGGTATTCTCTCCCCTCCTCCTCGGTATTCTCACCCCTCCTCCTCGGTATTCTCACCCCTCCTCCTCGGTATTCTCACCCCTCCTCCTCGGTATTCTCTCCCCTCCTCCTCGGTATTCTCTCCCCTCCTCCTCGGTATTCTCACCCCTCCTCCTCGGTATTCTCACCCCTCCTCCTCTGTATTCTCACCCCTCCTCCTCTGTATTCTCACCCCTCCTCCTCGGTATTCTCACCCCTCCTCCTCGGTATTCTCACCCCTCCTCCTCTGTATTCTGACCCCTCCTCCACTGTATTCTGACTCCTCCTCCTGTGTATTCTGTGTGTCTCCAGCTCGTTCTCTGAAGGCCAGTGGAATCGGCTGTCTGTTAGTCACCGTCCTGGGGGCCACTGAACTGAAGTCCAGCAAACCCAACGGTCAGGCTTATGCACATCATGCAGTACATGGTTTACCCACACAGCACACATGAACTAGTACCATCTAACCACACCATGAATGTTGTCATGGTAACACTGTAACTCTTGTACAGACTGTTCATCTTTTGATCACTGGTATGTAATAACACCCTTCTCCTTTCACCTCCTCCTCCTTGTCCTCCCCCTCATCCTCCCCTCCAACCATCTTCCTCTCCTCCCTCCTCCTCTCTCCTCCTAGGTAAGAGTAACCCTTACTGTGAGGTGACCATGGGAGCTCAGAACTACACCTCCAAGACTCTGAGTGACACAGTCAACCCCAAGTGGAACTTTAACTGTCAGTTCAACATCAGAGACCTGTACCAGGAAGTGCTCTGCATCACCATCTTCCAGAGGGAGCAGTTCTCCCCTGACGGTTAGCACACTCACTCACTCACACAGTCAGTCACACAGTCACACAGTCACACACTCACTCACACAGTCACACAGTCACACACTCACTCACACAGTCACACAGTCACACAGTCACACAGTCACTCACTCACTCAGTCACACAGTCACACAGTCACACACACTCACTCACTCACTCACACAGTCACACAGTCACTCAGTCACACACTCACACACTCACACACTCACTCACTCACTCACTCACACAGTCACTCACTCACTCAGTCACACAGTCACACAGTCACTCACACAGTCACACAGTCACACAGTCACTCACTCACACAGTCACTCACACAGTCACTCACTCACGCACACACACAGTCACACACACAGTCACACACACAGTCAGTCACACAGTCACACAGTCACACACTCACTCACTCACTCACTCACTCACACAGTCACTCACTCACTCACTCAGTCACACAGTCACACAGTCACTCACTCACACAGTCACACACACAGTCAGTCACACAGTCAGTCACACAGTCACACACACTCACTCACTCACTCACTCACACGGTCACTCACACAGTCACACAGTCACACAGTCACTCACTCACTCATTCACTCACTCACTCTCACACACACACACACACACACACAGTCACTCACTCACTCACACAGTCACTCACTCACACAGTTACTCACTCACACAGTCACACAGTCACACACTCACTCACTCACACACACACTCACACACACACACACACACACACACACACAGTCACACAGACACACAGACACACAGACACACACACACACACACACACACAAACACACACACACACAGTCTTGTACAGCTAACCTTGTGGGGGGGGACACAATTCAGTCCCTTTCAAAATCCTATTTTCCCTAACCCCTAACCTGTACTCTTACCCTAACCCAAAAACATAACCTTAAACCTAACCCTAGGTCCTAACCCTTGACGTGATTCTAACCCCAACACTTATAAACCCCCTAGAAACCCCCCTGATTCTAACCATAAACCCCCTAGAAATAACACTTGACCTCGTGGGGACTAACAAAATGTCCCCAGTTGGTCAAATTTGAGTTTGTTTTTTGGGGTAATGTGTCAGACGGCTAACTAGTCTCTCAGACGGCTAACTAGTCTCTCAGACGGCTAACTAGTCTCTCAGACGGCTAACTAGTCTCTCAGACGGCTAACTAGTCTCTCAGACGGCTAACTTGTTTCTCCTCTCGGCCGTGACCCAGACTTCCTGGGTCGTACGGAGGTACCCGTGGCAACCATAAAGGAGGAGTTGGAGAACAAGGGGCTAGTGACACGCCGTTTGCCACTCCATGAGGTCCCCACTGGAGAGGTGTGGGTCTGCCTCGACCTGCAGCTCTTCCAAAACAGTGCATCTAAACAAGGACATCCTGGCCAACACTGGGCGCCCAAATAAGGACATCCTGGCCAACACTGGATGCCCAAATAAGGACATTTGGCCAACACTGGACGCCAAAATAAGGACATTTGGCCAACACTGGACACCCAAATAAGGCCTTCTTGACCTGCAGCCACATGGGGAGTGACTTGTTATATAATGTATCTAACTGCTGGTCTTGGGTCAGATACCTATTAATCCTGCTAATGGTTAAGGTTGGGATCTGGGGTTGGGCTGGGGCTAACTTTTACCTGGAGCTGCAATGGTGATGGGGAACCCTCCCTCCTCGTCTGAGGTCAGACCATTCTTAGCAATGATCTGAGGACAGTTTAGTCTTTTAGGAAAGTTTAAACACACACACTGGTGGTGACCAAGGTTGGGTTAGTGTAAAGCTGATCCTAGATCTGTAGTGGTTCTACTTGTATCAGCACTAACACTGATGGCCTGCCTATGCTCTCCTCTGCTACGGACTGGCTCCTCATTCTGCCAAGTTATTATTTTGTGAACTCAACCCAGGCCAATGTTGGACAAAACTATTTATTTAGGATCGTCGTCTTAACTCTATATTTGTTCAAGCTAAGATGTTGTTTGGGAAGGTAAATACTAGGTGAAATGGGGAGGGGGGTTAGGAAAGTGTTTCCTGCCATGAAGGGCCTCACGTCCAGCGATAAACTATCTCAGGACTTGTTTTCCCTGCTGGGCGTTTTATCTTACTGCATCATAACCAGCTGCTTTTCTTTTATCTCAGTCTGGTGGCACAGATCTCCTAATTAACGGCAGTTTTAAAACCAACTCTCTTTCTTTGCAGTATAAATGTTCTGTCGACCTTAAGGAGATCTTGTTCTTTAGTTGTGGTGTAGTTGCCTCAGAAACACTCTAAAAGGAAAACGGGTCTTTAGTTTTACTCCAATCCTCCTATTCATAAAGAGGTTTAGACTAGGACTGCAGGAACATGTGCGTTTCCGTTTCGCTTTTTAAATCATAGTGAATAAGATGATATGGACAGAGGGGACCTGATCCTAGATCAGCACGAGCCTGGTCCCAGGTCTGTTTGTGTTTTTGCCTACTCCAATGTCATTGTCAAGTCAGACTTCATGTTCTGCATGACGACTCCATAAGGAGTTGGCCAGAGAGCAGTAACAGACTGGCACCCAGGCTAGATCCGCACTGCTACTCTGAGACACAGTGAATATGGACCCAGCACCCTCCAGTGGCTCTATAACCACTAGCTCCACCCAGGGGTGTGGTCACGGAAGCCTCCAGTGGCTCTATAACCACTAGCTCCACCCAGGGGTGTGGTCACGGAAGCCTCCAGTGGCTCTATAATCACTAGCTCCACCCAGGGGTGTGGTCACAGAAGCCTCCAGTGGCTCTATAACCACTAGCTCCACCCAGGGGTGTGGTCACAGAAGCCTCCAGTGGCTCTATAACCACTAGCTCCACCCAGGGGTGTGGTCACAGAAGCCTCCAGTGGCTCTATAACAACTAGCTCCACCCAGGGGTGTGGTCACGGAAGCCTCCAATGGCTCTATAACCACTAGCTCCACCCAGGGGTGTGGTCACGGAAGCCTCCAGTGGCTCTATAACCACTAGCTCCACCCAGGGGTGTGGTCACGGAAGCCTCCAGTGGCTCTATAATCACTAGCTCCATCCAGGGGTGTGGTCACAGAAGCCTCCAGTGGCTCTATAACCACTAGCTCCACCCAGGGGTGTGGTCACAGAAGCCTCCAGTGGCTCTATAACCACTAGCTCCACCCAGGGGTGTGGTCACAGAAGCCTCCAGTGGCTCTATAACAACTAGCTCCACCCAGGGGTGTGGTCACGGAAGCCTCCAATGGCTCTATAACCACTAGCTCCACCCAGGGGTGTGGTCACGGAAGCCTCCAGTGGCTCTATAACCACAAGCTCCACCCAGGGGTGTGGTCACAGAAGCATCCAGAGGCTCTATAACCACTAGCTCCACCCAGGGGTGTGGTCACAGAACCCTTCAGTGGCTCTATAACCACTTGCTCCACCCAGGGGTGTAGTCACAGAACCCTCCAGTGGCTCTATAACCACTAGCTCCACCCAGGGGTGTGGTCACAGAACCCTCCAGTGGCTCTATAACCACTAGCTCCACCCAGGGGTGTGGTCACGGAAGCCTCCAGTGGCTCTATAACCACTAGCTCCACCCAGGGGTGTGGTCACAGAAGCCTCCAGAGGCTCTATAACCACTAGCTCCACCCAGGGGTGTGGTCACAGAACCCTTCAGTGGCTCTATAACCACTTGCTCCACCCAGGGGTGTAGTCACAGAACCCTCCAGTGGCTCTATAACCACTAGCTCCACCCAGGGGTGTGGTCACAGAACCCTCCAGTGGCTCTATAACCACTAGCTCCACCCAGGGGTGTGGTCACAGAACCCTTCAGTGGCTCTATAACCACTTGCTCCACCCAGGGGTGTAGTCACAGAACCCTCCAGTGGCTCTATAACCACTAGCTCCACCCAGGGGTGTGGTCACAGAACCCTCCAGTGGCTCTATAACCACTAGCTCCACCCAGGGGTGTGGTCACAGATGACTGGTGAGCCAGAGTGGCTCTTATTTGTTTTCACCTATGTGACTATAACTATGCAGAGGCTTTAATCAGCCTTTCATCACAGCATTGTAATCAGTGTCTGAATAGTCTCTTTCATATTTTACCACATGAACAAAGAAAGGATCGTGAGAATGGTCTTTGAAGGATAAGAGTCCATTGAACTAATATATGTAAAACATTTATTTTTAATTATAATCATTAAAAATGTGTAAGACAGGAATGGACATGATTTAGCTGGACAGCTACATTATACTGATCTACCAGAGATTTTCCTCTTAAATCATTGTTTTAATTTAAGCTGCACAGGTCTTCTATTGGGCTGTTATTCATTTGGGGTTGAACTGTAAGTCCTGTGGTGTGTCGATTTAACTCTGTGTACTGATTTACTGTGCTAAGAGAGTGCATGACTCTGTGTACTGATTTACTGTGCTAACAGAGTGCATGACTCTGTGTACTGATTTACTGTGCTAACAGAGTGCATGACTGTGTACTGATTTACTGTGCTAACAGAGTGCATGACTCTGTGTACTGATTTACTGTGCTAACAGAGTGCATAACTCTGTGTACTGATTTACTGTGCTAAGAGTGCATGACTGTGTACTGATTTACTGTGCTAACAGAGTGCATGACTGTGTACTGATTTACTGTGCTAAGAGTGCATGACTCTGTGTACTGATTTACTGTGCTAACAGAGTGCATGACTCTGTGCACTGATTTACTGTGCTAACAGAGTGCATAACTCTGTGTACTGATTTACTGTGCTAAGAGTGCATGACTGTGTACTGATTTACTGTGCTAACAGAGTGCATGACTCTGTGCACTGATTTACTGTGCTAACAGAGTGCATGACTGTGTACTGATTTACCGTGCTAACAAGTGCATGACTCTGTGTACTGATTTACCGTGCTAACAGAGTGCATGACTGTGTACTGATTTACTGTGCTAACAGAGTGCATCCTACTGCCTGATATGCAGCGTGTTCACAATGGGCACAGCACTCACTGATTCTGGGTTCTCTGAGGATAATAAAAGGTGTTTAAAACAAACCGGCTAAGCGTGTTTTGTTGCATAGCAGTAGTAATACCAGTAGGTTAGTTTAGTGGTTTGAGTGTAGGCCTATGACATGTTGAGGCATGTTTTTAGTCTACATTTGGGGCAATATTTCCAAAGAACCACAATGCATTAATCATCAGTATCAGCTTTGCCTCTGATCCACAGGTTGGACTACATCAGAACAGGAAGTCTGTGCCTCTGATCCACAGGTTGGACTACATCAGAACAGGAAGTCTGTGCCTCTGATGCACAGGTTGGACTACATCAGAACAGGAAGTCTGTGCCTCTGATCCACAGGTTGGACTACATCAGAACAGGAAGTCTGTGCCTCTGATGCACAGGTTGGACTACATCAGAACAGGAAGTCTGTGGGAGTGTTCACTTGTTGTAAAGGGTCTGGCCTACTGTTGGGAAAATACACTTTTTTCCACACAACTTATTTGATGAGCTTTTAAGGGGTTGAGAGAAACCGTTAATCCCTGGTGTTGATTTGGGTATGAGAAATGTAAAGCATTAATCCTTGTGTATTAGTAGGATGAGCTGTTTGAGAGCGGCAACATGAACCTGTTTTGGCGTTTTTCTCTGCCTCCTATGACGTGCCACATGCCAAATCATAAGGAACAATGTGTTGTTACACAATATAAAATAATAATCAACATTGACAGATTAGGAGAATACATTGCAAAAAGGATACAATACCCTCCCGAAAAGAAATAAATGCTAACCCATATACTGCTGCCATAATGTACACTACGATCATAACTTAAACTGTTGAACTCTATAATGAAAGCAGCCCACCAATTCAAATGTCTTTAACTCATGTTTATACAATCCCTTTCATTCTTAAAAAAAATCCCATCACATTGCTCTGTTTACATTATTTCAACACCGTTACAGTGGTTTCTTACATTGTTTTAAGTGGCGCAAAGGGACTGCGACTGGGAGAGCGATGGGAAGACCCGATTCTTAAACCCTTTCTGAGTTGACCTTTTATGTAAAACAAGGTTTTCGAACATTTCACCGACGTTGCGTCGCTCGACAGTCCCCTGATTTAACGTGCAAAGCGTTGCCTGACAGCCTCAATGGACGAGAGGGGCTAAAGGAGGGGGGTCTTTTGATGCCGTGCATCATCCATTATTCAGGTGTGGTGACTCCTCTGTGTCCCCGCTGGTGACTCCTCTGTCCTCGCTCCAGACCACACGCACATGCAGACAAAAACACACACAGGCACGCATCAGTTCTCCGGCTACAAAAACAACAGCTGTCTGATTAGCACCACAAATGTATAAAGTTCTACCTTCACATTATGCTGCGGGCTCTTGGGTAATGATTCCCTCCAAGGACAAGTGTTTATATGCATATGAGCTACTTTAATATCTGTTGTTCCTGGAACATTTGGAAGTGTCTCGCTTTGAATTCTTCTATAAAAAGGTGCGCTGGGTACTTTTCAAATAAGTACAGGAAATAATTCGGACCCCGTGACGTTTTCCACATTTTTGTTAGGTTAAAGGTTATTGTAAAATTGATAACATTTTGCTTTGTCACTATGGGGTATTGTGTGTAGATTTGATGAGGGGGAGAAAAAACAAACTTTAAATATTTTTTTTTACTAAATTAATTCAAATTAAAAAAATGATATTACATTTACATAAGTATTCCCTTTACTCAGTACTTTGAAGCATATTTGGCGTTTACAGCCTCGAGACTTCTTGGGTATGACGCTACAACCTTTGCACACCTGTATTTGGGGAGTTTCTCCCATTCTTCTCTGCAGATCCTCTCGAGCTCTGTCAGGTTGGATGGGGAGCGTTGCTGCACAGCTATTTTCACGTCTCTCCAGAGATGTTTGATCGGGTTCAAGTCTGGGCTCTGGCTGGGCCACTCAAGGACATTCAGAGACTTGTCCAGAAGCCACTCCTTCGTTGTCCTGGCTGTGTGCTTAGGGTCGTTGTCTTTTTGGAGAACCTTCACCCCAGTCTGATGTCCTGAGTACTCTGGAGCAGGTTTTCATCAAGGACCTCTGTACTCTCATGGTCTGAGAGTCTTTATGTGCCTTTTTGCAAACTCCAAGCGGGCTGTCATGTGCCTTTTACTGAGGAGTGGTTTCTGTCTGGACACTACCTTAAAGGCCTGATTGGTGGAGTGCTGCAGATGGTTGTTTTTCTGGAAGGTTCTCCCATCTCCACAGAGTTCTTGATCACCTCCCTGACCAAGGCCCTTCTCCCCCGATTGGCCGGGCAGCCAGCTCTAGGAAGTCTTGGTGGTTCCAAACTTCTTCCATTGAAGAATGATGGAGTTTACTGTGTTCTTGGTGACCTTCAATACTGCAGAAATGTTTTGGTACCCTTCCCCAGATATTTGCCTCCACACAATCCTGTCTCGGAGCTCTACGGACAATTCCTTCGACCTCATGGCTTGGTTTTTGCTCTGACATGCATTGTCAACTGTGGGACATTATATAGACAGGTATGTGCTTTTCCAAATCATGTCTAATCAATTGAATTCACCACTGGTAGACTCCAATCAAGTTGTAGAAACATCTCAAAGATGATCAATGGAAACAGGATGCACCTGAGCTCTCAATTTCAAGTCTCATAGTAATGGGTCTGAACATTTATGTAAATTATTTCAATGGACTGATTTCCTTCATATGAACTGTAACTCAGTAAAATTGTTGAAATTGTTGCATGTTATGTTTATATTATTTCAGTACAGTTCTTTGTGGATCATGTCCAGAGTGGGCTACATCATTGGCTCGTTCCAAAACCTTTTCCAACTGTGACCTGTCTTAAACTTTTGGACCCAAAGCGCATCCTTCAGTGAGCACTTCCAGCTTGTCTCTCGGATCAGGTGTTCGTTCTTGAGACGTCAACACATGGTTGTGAGAGACGACGGCGGCGGCGGTAGCAGCGTATATATTTTCACAGTGTTTGACTTCTGTTTTAATGATGATACTGTATGATGTGTAGGTATCTTTGTGGACCTCCAGTGTGAATATATATATATATATATATATGTGTCATTCAGCTGATGCTTTTATCCACAACATATGTTTTAGATATGGGTGGTCCCGGGAATCAAACCCAATATCCTGACATTGCAATCACCATGCCAACTGAGCTAAAGAGGACAACCACGAAGATGACTAATTATCGTCTTGCTTTTATTCCTCTTCCTTCCTGGCTTTTTGTTTCTTTTTTTAGTACTTTTTTATTTATTTACTTTATTAGGTTATTTTATGAAGTGAAACACTTTGTTACTTGTACTGAAAATAAATACAGTTATTATGATGCGTATTGTAATAGTCAGTCATCTGTTGACACTGGTCTCAGCCAGCCTGTTGTTCATGATGCCCAGCGCTCCCACTCCTCCAGAAAATCCATTTTGTCTGTTTTGGTTGGAGACGGACGGCCAAGGGATCCCATTGGTTGCTGCCTCCGACAGCTGCTTCTGCATCAGTGCCAGGTTCACCTGCAGAGGAGAGAAGAGGTTCACGTGATACTTTAATAACTATAATGAACAAAAATATAAATGCAACATGCAACAGTTTAAAAGACTGTACTGTGGTACGGTACTTATAAGGACATCAGTCAATTGAAATAAATGAATGAGTCCCTAATCATATCACATGTTATTGCTCACATAGACATGGTTAGCAGATGTTAATGCAAGTGTAGCGGTGGATGAATGGCACGACAATGGGCCTCAGGATCTCATCACAGTATCTCTGCATTCAAATTGCCATCGATAAAATGCAATTGAGTTTGATGTCCGAAGCTTATGCCTGCCAATACCATAACCCCACCGCCACCATGGGGCACTCCGTTCACAACGTTGATATCAGCAAACCGCTCGCCCACACAACGCCAAAGACGTGGTCTGGGTTGTGAGGATTGTTGGACATACTGACAAATTCTTTAAAATGGTGTTGGAGGTGGCTTATTGTAAAGAAATGACAAATTAAATTATCAGGCAAAAGCTCTGGTGGACTTTCCTGCAGTCAGCATGCCAATTGCACGCTCCCTCAAAACTTAAGACATCTGTGGCATTGTGTTGTGTGAAAACAGTGCACATTTTAGAGTGGCCTTTTATTGTCACCAGAACAAAGTGAACCTGTGTAATGATCATGCTGTTTAATCAGCTTCTTGAAATGCCACACCTGTCAGGTGGATGGATTATCTTGGCAAAGGGGAAATACTCACGAACAGAAATGTAAACAAATTTGTTCACAAAATGTTAGAGAAATACGCTTTTTGTGCATATGGAACATTTCTGTGATCTTTTATTTCAGCTCATGAAGCATGGCACCAACACACTTTACATGCTGCTTTGATATTTGTGTTGAATGTAGATAAAAGATAAGACAAAGTCTGTTAACTCCGAGCTAAAATCTCATGTTATTTGATCAGATTCTGAATTACGGTACCATTTCTGTTTATGTAGTCTCTCCACTCTAGATGATAAAGGCTCATAGATGGTTAGAAACAAGATGTACTACATACCCTCTTTAAAGGGAGACTCAGCGAGATGAAGTTGCAGCACCGCAGATATTGATATGAACTCGATACAAGACTGCTCTCCCAGTCACACAGAGTGGTCTATCACAAGGGTGCGCTTCAGGCAACACAATATCTACGGGAACCAAAACACCTGAGAAGTTTAGCCTCGCGCTTCAACACTATTAGTTGTTGCGGATATTTACCCAATATTGTATTTTCATTGTACGGGCAACGTCATCTCGCTGAGTGTACCTTTAAGCGTTACTTTTTTGTCTCTTTGGACAGTTAAATCAAGCTTCCTGTCTCTTTGGACAGTTAAATCAGCTTCCTGTCTCTTTGGACAGTTAAATCAGCTTCCTGTCTCTTTGGACAGTTAAATCAGCTTCCTGTTTCTTTGGACAGTTAAATCAGCTTCCTGTCTCTTTGGACAGTTAAATCAGCTTCGTGTTTTTTTGGACAGTTAAATCAGCTTCCTGTTTCTTTGGACAGTTAAATCAAGCTTCCTGTTTCTTTGGACAGTTAAATCAAGCTTCCTGTCTCTTTGGACAGTTAAATCAAGCTTCCTGTCTCTTTGGACAGTTAAATCAAGCTTCCTGTCTCTTTGAACAGTTAAATCAAGCTTCCTGTCTCTTTGGACAGTTAAATCAGCTTCCTGTCTCTTTGGACAGTTAAATCAGCTTCCTGTCTCTTTGGACAGTTAAATCAGCTTCCTGTTTCTTTGGACAGTTAAATTAGCTTCCTGTCTCTTTGGACAGTTAAATCAAGCTTCCTGTCTCTTTGGACAGTTAAATCAGCTTCCTGTTTCTTTGGACAGTTAAATCAGCTTCCTGTCTCTTTGGACAGTTAAATCAGCTTCCTGTCTCTTTGGACAGTTAAATCAGCTTCCTGTCTCTTTGGACAGTTAAATCAAGCTTCCTGTCTCTTTGGACAGTTAAATCAGCTTCCTGTCTCTTTGGACAGTTAGATCAGCTTCCTGTCTCTTTGGACAGTTAAATCAGCTTCCTGTCTCTTTGGACAGTTAAATCAAGCTTCCTGTCTCTTTGGACAGTTAAATCAGCTTCCTGTCTCTTTGGACAGTTAGATCAGCTTCCTGTCTCTTTGGACAGTTAATTCAGCTTAGAGTTAGCATCTACAAACTGCTTGCTTACCAAAAGGATATACAAAAATATATTTTCAACAACATCGACAATAGATGGTACATTCCATATATTGCACGACGACAACACTAACCAACATGAATCGGGTGCAGTCTGAAACTTTGATTTAAATGAGTCCGTTTCAATTCATGGCCACACCAGGTGATACTAGATACTATATATAGAGTGAATAAACCCCTTCCATTTATAAACAAGAACAGGGGCTTTTGACTAGAAATGAAACTAACAGTGAACCTTAACCATGCTTTTTACCCGGAACGTTCACCTTATTGGTCGCCAGTAAGTCCCTCATGGAGATCATCTCCCCAGACATCCGCCGGCCTCCATCCGTCTCGCTCTCGTTCACTGCGTCCGTTTCTATGGACACAGTCCGCCGCGCCCGGAGGTGTCCGTGTCCAGTGCTGCTGGGCATCACGGCGTTCCGGCGAGGCCGGAGTCTCTTCCCGATCCCGGCGGAGCACCAGCGGCAGCAGAGAATGCCCAGCTTCCTCAGCAGCCAATTAAGAGTCTGCTTGAGTTTTGGGAAAATGAAACTTTGAAATTCAGAGACATGAATTAATAACAGTGTTAAAACACCCACATACCTAGAGGAAGAAGTGTGTGTGTGTGTGTGTGTGTGTGTGTACACTACAGGAGTCTGCTGAGCCCGGCCTCCCCAATTAAGGTGCCGCCAACCTCGTGTGTGTGTGTGTAAGAGGAGGGAGAGCCAGTAGACAGAGGAAAGGACAGAGAATGGGCAATTAGAGCTCGCCATCTTGCACTGAATGTGTGTGTGTGTGTGCTTAAAACAAATATAGCTACATAAAACACATCACCTGCTTGATGACGATAGATATGACGTTGAACAGCGAGTAGATACAGCAGACGCCCATCAATATAAACAGGAAGTTCCCCAGTCTGTAGGCTGTCTGGTTCCCATCGTACGCGACCCTCTGGCTGCTCACCATGTCCCCGAACCCGATGGTGCTGAACGCCACAAAACAGAAGTACAGTGAGTCCAGATAGCCCCACCCCTCCACCGCTGAATACATGGCCGAGGCACAGCAGGAGATCACCACAGCGGCCACGCAGAGAATCAGCATCACATAGTACACTGAAGGCTTCCATCCAGCCAAAATGTCCCTGTCTCTATCTCTGGGTCCTGGCAGTGACGTCTCCCTGCGGCCATCGTGGGGCACCACGCCCTGACGCTGATGCTGCAGATCGTGGCACGACTTGAGGACGAAGGCGAGCACCGTGATGATACGCTCCAGGAAGAGGTTGAAGAAGAGGATGGTAGAGGCGCAGCCGATTAGTCCGTAGAAGATGAGGAAGACTTTGCCGCTGACCGTGGCCGGGGTGGTCATGCCAAATCCTGACCGGAGAGAGAAGGGGAGGGGGACAGAGGGAGGTTTGAGAAAGAGACACATATTTCCCTCAGATTACACAGACCCACAAAGAATTTGAAAACAAATCCTATTTTGATAAACTCCCATATCTACTGGGAACGTTTGTGAGTGTAATGTTTACGGTTCCTTTTTTATTGTTAATTTCACTTTTATTTATGATCTAGTTCACTTGCTTTGGAAATATAAACATATGTTTTCCATGCCAATAAAGCCCCTTAAATAGAAATTGAATTGAAAGAAAAATGATGAGAGTATAATTACCTAACATGACCTAACTCTCCCTGTCTGTCTGTTCCTAAAAAGCCCACTCGTGCATCCCACGTTCACTTCCAAGGTAAAGGAGAATGAAGTAAACCAGGTTGCCATAGGTGACGACGTCTCTTAATACTTCCAGTTTTTTTTCTAAGCATCTGTCCACTTCCTCTCTCTCATTCCTCGCTCCTCTTCTCCTTACCTTAGAGTGAAATGATAATTTAGTGACGGGGGTTTTCATTACCATTCTCACAGATGTGCTTCTCGGGGAGATGAAAGAGAAGTCTCTCAAACAACTTCTCCTTCAAAAAGAAAGACCCAGGGCTTCAACTGAACATGCTTGAGACGAGGCTACTGGAGGGAAGGGAAAATGGATGCTTGCTACAGGAATGGATTTACTGGAGTCTGTTTGTGTGTCAAACCTTTAATTATCTTATATGTTGACGGTGGGAAACCCTATAGCCTATACCATATAGCCTTTAGCCAACAGCCAATACCCTATAGCCAATACCATATAGCCTTTACCCTATAGCCTATACCATATAGCCTTTACCCTATACCATATAGCCTTTACCCTATAGCCTTTACCCTATACCATATAGCCTTTACCCTATAGCCTTTACCCTATACCATATAGCCTTTACCCTATACCATATAGCCTTTACACTATACCATATAGCCTTTACTCTATACCATATAGCCTTTACCCTATACCATATAGCCTTTACCCTATACCATGTAGCCTTTACCCTATACCATGTAGCCTTTACCATATAGCCTTTACCCTATACCATATAGCCTTTACCCTATAGCCTTTACTCTATACCATATAGCCTTTACTCTATACCATATAGCCTTTACCCTATACCATATAGCCTTTACCCTATACCATATAGCCTTTACACCATACCATATAGCCTGTACCCTATAGCCTTTACACAATACCATATAGCCAATACCATATAGCCTTTACCCTATACCATATAGCCTTTACCCTATACCCTATAGCCTTTACCCTATACCCTATAGCCTTTACCCTATAGCCTTTACCCTATACCATATAGACTTTACCCTATACCATGTAGCCTTTACCATATAGCATTTACCCTACACCATATAGCATTTACCCTACACCATATAGCCTTTACCCTATACCATATAGCCTTTACCCTATAGCCTTTACCCTATACCATATAGCCTTTACCCTATACCATATAGCCTTTACTCTATACCATATAGCCTTTACCCTATACCATATAGCCTTTACCCTATACCATATAGCCTTTACACCATACCATATAGCCTTTACCCTACAGCCTTTACCCTATACCATATAGCCTTTACCCTATAGCCTTTACCCTATACCATATAGCCTTTACCCTATACCATATTGCCTTTACCCTATACCATATACCATATAGCCTTTACTCAGTACCATTTCAAATAGCCCATGGTCCCTGATTCAAACCAGTAACATAATAAAAACATTCATGTACAGTTGATATAATTTTGTTGTTTTGTCGGGTATCTGAAACAAAAAAATAAAAAATGCAACTTTAGAAAATGTTTGTTATTGACTTATCTAATTAATACGATTACGACAAGACCCCACCAAACAGTGTGAACTGTTCTTCAGCCTTGACCATCGGGATAGAGTTCCATAAAATTGAGAAGCTTGTCATTTTCACTAAACCTCCGTGTTCAGAACAGAGCAGTATGTTTTATCCCATACTGTGCCAACCACCTTAGTGCATCAACATGTACTCAGTTTCAAACCACCGGTTGTATCATCTGCCGTCCCTGGGTTATATCTCTGTGATGCATACATACATCACAGACAATATGGACACCGGGAGGGAGGCAATGTCCTTAATTAACTGTAGTGTATTTGTAATTGTTGACCGCCTACTGGAAACAACAACAGTAAAAACAAGAAATGTAAATATCTACAATGAAAATAAATAACCTGAATAATGAATAGCCAGTTTTGGCAAAGCCTAAGTCACTTTTCATTAGTTATTTGATGTTGAAATTCATTCGCCTTGATTAGACTATACTTTATAGCCAATCATATCGCAAACCTGTCTCCTCACTTCTTCTTGCATTCATTCACTCTCTTGTTGTTAAACATCAAAGGGTGATTTGGTTAATCAGTTTGTCAAGATGTCTTCATATAATTTGAAGTGCAATTCATTTCCTGAATTATAACAAAACTGACGCATTTTTAAAAAAAGTATGCAAAAAAATATATAAAATGTTATTGTCATCTTATACCTGCCTCATTGCACGTAAACGTGAAACAGGTCTGTGGCACCAATTCTAAATTATTCAAATGGTGCATTTAGATTTTAAAAAATGATACATTTCGCAATACACCACAATCTTTACTGAACCTTCTGGTTTTGTTTCTGGGCTTACCTATGGTCGACACAACGGTCCCCACGAAGTAAAAAGCGCCGGTAAAATCCCAGCGAGGTCTGAGTGTATCCACGCGGATACCGGCGACGTTCGCCTCCTCGTAGAGCCGGAGAAAGGTCTCCAAATCGGTCCGGGTGAGGTTGTGCTTCTGGGTGAAGTTCTCGAAGCGCTGCGCCCACCGCTCTTTGGCCTGCCGCTCCTTCGGTTGTTCCAACGCGGAGAACACCGCCGCGCCGCACAGCAGATACAGCATGATCAGCACCGCTAGCATTAGGAACCGCGCGTTATCATCGTTCATCGCGCCGAAGCAGCAGCCTCTCCGGCAAGCCATTACGGCGGCAGAGAGGACACCGAGGACCCGGGGAGAAGGATCCTCCGCATCCTCTCAGATAAAGGCTAACATGAAAGCCTTCCAGATAAGTCAGCATGTATAGTTCGATATTTAGACACAAGTGCCATAACTGCTGGGAATGTTTAATTGACAAAGATACCAGGTTACCTCGGCTCACACCCTACCATCCGCATGTTTTATGAAAACATTTAAAAATAAATATAATATCAATATTAAAGTTGCTTGTGCGTCATAGATTTCCGTAGAAGTGCCGATAACTAGTGGGAACTGTAGTTGATTGATTCTCGCATGCGTAATGCAAAACAATTCCCGAAAAACATCCCCAAACGGACTGGAACAGGCTTCATCATGTATGTCCTGGTTATCCTTGAGGCAGTTGCGGGGAAGGGTGAGGTCAGCTTCGCAGTGCACTCCACTACCTCCCCGAACAGGCGCAGTGAGAGCTGGACAGGCTCACGGTAGCGGTTACAAAACCCAACCAATTTGGCGAGCGATGGGACTAATACAAGTAGCGGTTATGTTGAGGCGTTGTCCCCAGTTTACTTCTCAATAAGATACCAGTCATGAAATAAATGAAAAAGTGAATAACTGATCAAATTCTATTCTATGTAACAGTTCAATGCAGGCAGGCAGGCAGGCAGGCAGACAGGCACACACAAACCATGCAGGACTAGTACACATGGCAGCTCACAGACATCACCTCACACCATGCAGGACTAGTACACATGGCAGCTCACAGACCTCACCTCACACCATGCAGGACTGATACACATGGCAGTTCACAGACCTCACCTCACACCATGCAGGACTAGTATACATGGCAGCTCACAGACCTCATCTCACACCATGCAGGACTAGTACACATGGCAGCTCACAGACCTCACCTCACACCATGCAGGACTGATACACATGGCAGTTCACAGACCTCACCTCACACCATGCAGGACTAGTACACATGGCATCTCACAGACCTCACCTCACACCATGCAGGACTGATACACATGGCAGTTCACAGACCTCACCTCACACCATGCAGGACTGGTACACATGGCAGCTCACAGACCTCACCTCACACCATGCAGGACTGATACACATGGCAGCTCACAGACCTCACCTCACACCATGCAGGACTGGTACACATGGCAGCTCACAGACCTCACCTCACACCATGCAGGACTGATACACATGGCAGCTCACAGACCTCACCTCACACCATGCAGGACTGGTACACATGGCAGCTCACAGACCTCACCTCACACCATGCAGGACTGATACACATGGCAGCTCACAGACCTCACCTCACACCATGCAGGACTAGTATACATGGCAGCTCACAGACCTCACCTCACACCATGCAGGACTAGTACACATGGCAGCTCACAGACCTCACCTCACACCATGCAGGACTAGTATACATGGCAGCTCACAGACCTCACCTCACACCATGCAGGACTGGTATACATGGCAGCTCACAGACCTCACCTCACACCATGCAGGACTAGTACACATGGCATCTCACAGACCTCACCTCACACCATGCAGGACTGATACACATGGCAGCTCACAGACCTCACCTCACACCATGCAGGACTGATACACATGGCAGCTCACAGACCTCACCTCACACCATGCAGGACTGATACACATGGCAGCTCACAGACCTCACCTCACACCATGCAAGACTAGTATACATGGCAGCTCACAGACCTCACCTCACACCATGCAGGACTAGTACACATGGCAGCTCACAGACCTCACCTCACACCATGCAGGGCTAGTATACATGGCAGCTCACAGACCTCACCTCACACCATGCAGGACTAGTATACATGGCAGCTCACAGACCTCACCTCACACCATGCAGGACTAGTACACATGGCAGCTCACAGACCTCACCTCACACCATGCAGGACTGATACACATGGCAGCTCACAGACCTCACCTCACACCATGCAGGACTAGTATACATGGCAGCTCACAGACCTCACCTCACACCATGCAGGACTGATACACATGGCAGCTCACAGACCTCACCTCACACCATGCAGGACTAGTACACATGGCATCTCACAGACCTCACCTCACACCATGCAGGACTGATACACATGGCAGCTCACAGACCTCACCTCACACCATGCAGGACTAGTACACATGGCAGCTCACAGACCTCACCTCACACCATGCAGGACTGATACACATCACAGCTCACAGACCTCACCTCACACCATGCAGGACTGATACACATCACAGCTCACAGACCTCACCTCACACCATGCAGGACTGATACACATGGCAGCTCACAGACCTCACCTCACACCATGCAGGACTAGTACACATGGCATCTCACAGACCTCACCTCACACCATGCAGGACTGATACACATCACAGCTCACAGACCTCACCTCACACCATGCAAGACTAGTACACATGGCAGCTCACAGACCTCACCTCACACCATGCAGGACTAGTACACATGGCAGCTCACAGACCTCACCTCACACCATGCAGGACTGATACACATGGCAGCTCACAGACCTCACCTCACACCATGCAGGACTAGTACACATGGCATCTCACAGACCTCACCTCACACCATGCAGGACTGATACACATCACAGCTCACAGACCTCACCTCACACCATGCAAGACTAGTATACATGGCAGCTCACAGACCTCACCTCACACCATGCAGGACTAGTTCACATGGCAGCTCACAGACCTCACCTCACACCATGCAGGGCTAGTATACATGGCAGCTCACAGACCTCACCTCACACCATGCAGGACTAGTACACATGGCAGCTCACAGACCTCACCTCACACCATGCAGGACTAGTTCACATGGCAGCTCACAGACCTCACCTCACACCATGCAGGACTGATACACATGGCAGCTCACAGACCTCACCTCACACCATGCAGGACTAGTACACATGGCATCTCACAGACCTCACCTCACACCATGCAGGACTGATACACATGGCAGCTCACAGACCTCACCTCACACCATGCAGGACTAGTACACATGGCAGCTCACAGACCTCACCTCACACCCAGGAAACAGGGAGAAGGAAGGCTACCAGGATGTTCCTAACTTCCTAAACAGGCATAGGAGCTGTCTGATTGGCTGCTGTAACACTGATAATGATGGGCCTAGCAGCTTCCTGAGCCAGGTATTTTTAGTATGCCTCAATATTGAGTATTGTCAGCTGAGTATTGTTTGTAAGTTTTTGATTCAGCCATAATGAAAACATAAAACGTTTTTGGAGCAATGGGGATCCCATGGCAATAAAAGGTAGCTGCTACCACAGTTGCTAAGCAGCAGTTCATTAAAATCGGAGGCTACAAACACCGCAGAAAACCTGCTGCAGTCATTATCAAGATGGTGCTGACAGAGAAGGGGGACCTCTTTACTTTACTGACTTTATTGTCACCGTGCGGAAATGTTGATGCAGTATCATGTACACGTTTAAAGTGGCATTTCGAAACAGTAGACAACAACTCGACAATACAAAATTCCTAACAGTTTCATAGAGAAGAAATAAGACCAGCCTGCTAAACACCTCAAGCTGTTTAGGTGGGATATCACACCTGGATATCACACCTGGATATCCCACATGGCACGAAGTCCATTTTGTCCATTTTGACTTCAACTCCGACTCAGCCGTATCCCTTGTTCGGACCACATTCCTTCTTTTCACGGCGTACCAAAACACTGCAGGCGTAGACGCGGTAGATGAGCCGGCATTCTGGAATCAACTGGCACTCCCCTCCATTCCTTCAACTGGCACACCCCTCCGTTCGGTGATCATCCCTACCACGACAGTGGTAGAGCTCATCACCAACCACAATAAGACAGGCTACAGGGAGGTCAGAGAGTTAGCAGTGTGGTGCCTGGACAACAACCTCTGCCTCAACGTCAATAAGACCAAGGACCTGATCGTGGACTACAGGACAAAGAGGGGAAAGCACACCCCCAACCACATTGACAAGGATGTAGTGGACGGGTCGGGAGCTTCAAGAACCTTGGCTTCTACATCACTAACGACTGAACATGGTCCACACACACCCGCACAGTTGTGAAGAGGGTACGACAGCACCTCTTTCCCCACAGGAGGCTAAAAATATTTGTCATTGGCTATCGGATCCTCAAAAAATTCCACAGATGCACCATCGAGAGCATCTTGATTGCCTGTTTCACCGCAAATGCACTGCCCTCGACTGCAAAGCATCACAGAGGGTGGCGTGGACAGCCCAGTACATCACTGGGGCCGAGCTCCCTGCCATCCAGGACCTCTAAATCAGGCAGTGTCAGAGGAAGGCCCAAAACATTCTCCAGCCAACCAAGCCATAGACTGTTTACTCTAAATCAAATTAAATTTTATTTGTCACATACACATGGTTAGCAGATGTTAATGCGAGTGTAGCGAAATGCTTGTGCTTCTAGTTCCGACAATGCAGTAATAACCAACAAGTAATCTAACTAACAATTTCTAATCTACTGTCTTATACACAGTGTAAGGGGATAAAGAATATGTACATAAGGATATATGAATGAGTGATGGTACAGAGCAGCATAGGCAAGATACAGTAGATGGTATGGGGGTACAGTATATATATGTGAGATGAGTATGTAAACAAAGTGGCATAGTTAAAGTGGCTAGTGATACATGTATTACATAAGGATGCAGTCGATGATATAGAGTACAGTATATAGGTATGCATATGAGATGAATAATGTAGGGTAAGTAACATTATATAAGGTAGCATTGTTTAAAGTGGCTAGTGATATATTTACAACATTTCCCATCAATTCCCATTATTAAAGTGGCTGGAGTTGAGTCAGTGTCAGTGTGTAGGCAGCAGCCACTCAATGTTAGTGGTGGCTGTTTAACAGTCTGATGGCCTTGAGATAGAAGCTGTTTTTCAGTCTCTCGGTCCCAGCTTTGATGCACCTGTACTGACCTCGCCTTCTGGATGATAGCGGGGTGAACAGGCAGTGGCTCGGGTGGTAGATGTCCTTGATGATCTTTATGGCCTTCCTGTAACATCGGGTGGTGTAGGTGTCCTGGAGGGCAGGTAGTTTGCCCCCGATGATGCGTTGTGCAGACCTCACTACCCTCTGGAGAGCCTTACGGTTGAGGGCGGAGCAGTTGCAGTACCAGGCGGTGATACAGCCCGCCAGGATGCTCTCGATTGTGCCTCTGTAGAAGTTTGTGAGTGCTTTTGGTGACAAGCCGAATTTCTTCAGCCTCCTGAGGTTGAAGAGGCGCTGCTGCGCCTTCTTCACGATGCTGTCTGTGTGAGTGGACCAGTTCAGTTTGTCTGTGATGTGTATGCCGAGGAACTTAAAACTTGCTACTCTCTCCACTACTGTTCCATCGATGTGGATAGGGGGTGTTCCCTCTGCTGTTTCCTGAAGTCCACAATCATCTCCTTAGTTTTGTTGACGTTGAGTGTGAGGTTATTTTCCTGACACCACACTCCGAGGGCCCTCACCTCCTCCCTGTAGGCCGTCTCGTCGTTGTTGGTAATCAAGCCTACCACTGTTGTGTCGTCCGCAAACTTGATGATTGAGTTGGAGGCGTGCGTGGCCACGCAGTCGTGGGTGAACAGGGAGTACAGGAGAGGGCTCAGAACGCACCCTTGTGGGGCCCCAGTGTTGAGGATCAGCGGGGAGGAGATGTTGTTACCTACCCTCACCACCTGGGGGCGGCCCGTCAGGAAGTCCAGTACCCAGTTGCACAGGGCGGGGTCGAGACCCAGGGTCTCGAGCTTGATGACGAGCTTGGAGGGTACTATGGTGTTGAATGCCGAGCTGTAGTTGATGAACAGCATTCTCACATAGGTATTCCTCTTGTCCAGATGGGTTAGGGCAGTGTGCAGTGTGGTTGAGATTGCATCGTCTGTGGACCTATTTGAGCGGTAAGCAAATTGGAGTGGGTCTAGGGAGTCAGGTAGGGTGGAGGTGATATGGTCCTTGACTAGTCTCTCAAAGCACTTCATGATGACGGAAGTGAGTGCTACGGGGCGGTAGTCGTTTAGCTAGCATCCGTCAAACGGTACCGGAGCATCGGCTCTTGAACCAACAGGCTCAGAGACGGCTTCTAACTCCAAGCCATAAGACTGCTAAATAGTTAATTAACTGGTTACCTGGAATATCTGCACTGATCCTATCTCACACTGACTATGCACACTCACAAGACAATTTGGAAAGTGTTCAGACCTCTTGACTTTTTTCCCACATTGTTATACGTTACAGGCTTATTCTTAAATTGAATACATTTCATTTTTTCCTCATCAACCTACACATAATAACCCATAATGACAAAGCGAAAACACAATTTTAGAAATGTTTGCACATTTATTACAAATAAAAACAGACTTTATTTATAAAGTATTCAGACCGTTTGCTACTGTATGAGACTCGAAATTGATTTCAGGTGCATGCTGTTTCCATTGGTCATCTTGATTGGAGTCCACCTGTGTTAAGTTGAATTGATTGAACATGACTTACCTAGTTAAATAAAGGTTAAATAAATAAAATAAACATTTGGAAAGCCACACACATGTATATATAAGGTCCCACAGTTGACAGTGCATGTCAGAGCAAAAACCAAGAACACAGCTGCCTCCATCATTCTTAAATGTAAGAAGTTTGGAACCACCAAGACTCTTCATAGAGCTGGCCGCCTGGTCAAACTAAGCAATTGGGAAGAAGGGCCGTGGTCAGGGAGGTGACCAAGAACCTGATGGTCACTCTGACAGAGCTCCAGAGTTCCTCTGTAGAGATAAGAGAACCTTCCAGAAGGACAAGCATTTCTGCAGAACTCCACCAATCAGGCCTTCATGGTAAAGTGGCCAAACGGAAGACATTCCTCAGTAAAAGGCATAACAGCACGCTTGGAGTTAGCTAAAGGAACCTAAAGGACTCTCAGACCATGAGAAGCAAGATTCTCTGGTCTGATGAAACATCCCTGTTAGTTAGCATTCCTCCTTCGCCAAAATAATCCATCCACCCGAAAAGTGTGGCATATCAAGGAGCTGATTAAACAGCATGATCGTTACACAGGTGCACCTTGTGCTGGGGACAATAAACGGCCACTCTAAAATGTGGAGTATCTTCACAACACAATGCCACTGATGTTTTGTTTTGAGGGAGTGTTCAATTGGCATGCTGACTGCAGGAATGTCCGCCAGAGTTGTTGCCAGATAATTGAATGTTAATTTCTCTACCATAAATTGTTTCCAACGTCATTTTAGAGAATTACTTCCAATCGGCCTCACAACCACAGACCACGTGTAACCCGCCTGCCCAGGACCTCCACATCCGGATTCTTCACCTCCTTTTATATTTTTGTTCAGTGTATTTATAGACTGTATAGATGTTTAGCCCCCAGGATAATTTGTTCTTCATTTTCTTGATTATGCACATAATCAAGTCATCATACTGAAAACATATAACTGAATAAACATTAAGAGTCTACAGTGATATTTTTTGCACATATAAACAGAACAATTACATTACATGATTGACTTGCCAAGATAAATAGAGGTAACATTTAAAAACATTTAACAAATAAAGATAATAGACCACTATAACACTAAAATAATGACAAGAACACTATTTACATACAGATGACATCAATGAGTTGGGGGGGATGATGACACCTAGGATATGGGGGATGATGACATTAGGAGATGGCGGATGGGGATATCTAGGAGATGGGGGGGATGATGGCATAAGAAGATGGGGGATGATGGCATTAGGAAATGGGGGATGATGACACCTAGGAGATGGGGGGGATGATGACATGAGGAGATGGGGGATGATGACATCTAGGAGATGGGGGGGATGATGACATCTAGGAGATGGGCGATGATGACATCTAGGAGATGGGCGATGATGACACCTCGGAGATGGGGGGGATGATGACATCTAGGAGATGGGGGATGATGACACCTAGGAGATGGGGATGATCACATCTAGGAGATGGGGCGGATGATGACATTAGGAGATGGAGGATGATGACATTAGGAGATGGGGGATGATGACATCTAGGAGATGGGGGATGATGACATCTAGGAGATGATAACATCTAGGAGATGGTTGATGATGACACCAAGGTGATGGGGGATGATAACATCTAGGATATGGGGGGATGATGACATCTAGGATATGGGAGGATGATGACATCTAGGAGATGGGGGGATGATGACATCTTGGAGATGGGGGGGATGATGACATCTTGGAGATGGGGGGATGATGACATCTTGGAGATGGGGGGATGATGACATCTAGGAGATGGGGGGATGATGACATCTAGGAGATGGGGGGATGATGACATCTAGGAGATGGGGGGATGATGACATCTAGGAGATGGGGGGATGATGACATCTAGGAGATGGGGGGATGATGACATCTAGGAGATGGGGGGATGATGACATCTAGGAGATGGGGGCATGATGACATCTAGGAGATGGGGGGATGATGACATCTAGGAGATGGGGGATTATGACACCTAGGAGATGGGGGATTATGACACCTAGGAGATGGGGGATGATGACATCTAGGAGATGGGGGTGTATGATGACATGGAGATGGGGGATGACGACATCTAGGAGATGGGGGATGACGACACCTAGGAGATGGGGGATGACGACACCTAGGAGATGGGGGATGACGACACCTAGGAGATGGGGGATGAAGACACCTAGGAGATGGGGGATGATGACACCTAGGAGATGGGGGATGATGACATCTAGGAGATGATGACACCTAGGAGATGGGGGATGATGACATCTAGGAGATGATGACACCTAGGAGATGGGGGATGATGACATCTAGGAGATGGGGGATGATGACACCTAGGAGATGGGGGATGATGACACCTAGGAGATGGGGGATGATGACACCTAGGAGATGGGGGATGATGACATCTAGGAGATGGGGTATGATGACATCTTGGAGATGAGGGGGATGATGACACCTAGGAGATGGGGGATGATGACATCTAGGAGAAGGGGGTGATGACACCTAGGAGATGATGACATCTAGGAGATGGGGGATGATGACACCTAGGAGATGGGGGATGATGACACCTAGGAGATGGGGGATGATGACACCTAGGAGATGATGACATCTAGGAGATGGGGGATGACGACATCTAGGAGATGGGGGATGACGACATCTAGGAGATGGGGGGATGACGACATCTAGGAGATGGGGGATGACGACATCTAGGAGATGGGGGATGACGACATCTAGGAGATGGGGGATGATGACATCTTGGAGATGAGGGGGATGATGACACCTAGGAGATGGGGGATGATGACACCTAGGGGATGATGACACCTAGGAGATGGGGGATGATGACACCTAGGAGATGATGACATCTAGGAGATGGGGGATGATGACATCTAGGAGATGGGGGATGATGACACCTAGGAGATGGGGGGGATGACATCTAGGAGATGGGGGGATGACATCTAGGAGATGGGGGGATGATGACACCTAGGAGATGGGGGATGATGACACCTAGGAGATGGGGGATGATGACATCTAGGAGATGGGGGATGATGACATCTAGGAGATGGGGGATGATGACATCTAGGAGATGGGGGATGATGACATCTAGGAGATGGGGGATGATGACATCTAGGAGATGGGGGATGATGACATCTAGGAGATGGGGGATGATGACATCTAGGAGATGGGGGATGATGACATCTAGGAGATGGGGGATGATGACATCTAGGAGATGGGGGATGATGACATCTTGGAGATGAGGGATGATGACATCTTGGAGATGAGGGGGATGATGACATCTTGGAGATGAGGGGGATGATGACATCTTGGAGATGAGGGGGATGATGACACCTAGGAGATGGGGGATGATGACATCTAGGAGATGGGGGATGATGACATCTAGGAGAGGTGGATGATGACATCTAGGAGATGGGGGATGATGACTTTTAGGAGATGGGAAATGATGACATCTAGGAGATGGGAAATGATGACATCTAGGAGATAATGACGACATCTAGGAGATAATGACATCTAGGAGATGGGGGGGATGATGACATTAGGAGATGGGGGATGATGACATCTAGGAGATGGGAAATGATGACATCTAGGAGATGGGAAATGATGACATCTAGGAGATAATGACGACATCTAGGAGATAATGACATCTAGATGGGGGATGATGGGGATGGGGGATGATGACATTAGGAGATGGGGGATGACGACATCTAGGAGATGGGGGATGACGACATCTAGGAGATGGGGGGATGACGACATCTAGGAGATGGGGGGATGGGGGATGACGACATCCAGGAGATGGGGGGATGACGACATCTAGGAGATGGGGGATGACGACACCTAGGAGATGGGGGATGACGACACCTAGGAGATGGGGGATGACGACACCTAGGAGATGGGGGATGATGACACCTAGGAGATGGGGGATGATGACACCTAGGAGATGGGGGATGATGACACCTAGGAGATGGGGGGTGATGACACCTAGGAGATGATGACATCTAGGAGATGGGGGATGATGACATCTTGGAGATGAGGGGGATGATGATACCTAGGAGATGGGGGATGATGACACCTAGGAGATGATGACATCTAGGAGATGGGGGATGACGACATCTAGGAGATGGGGGATGACGACATCTAGGAGATGGGGGATGATGACACCTAGGAGATGGGGGTGATGACACCTAGGAGATGATGACATCTAGGAGATGGGGGATGATGACATCTTGGAGATGAGGGATGATGACACCTAGGAGATGGGGGATGATGACACCTAGGAGATGGGGGATGATGACACCTAGGAGATGATGACACCTAGGAGATGGGGGGATGACACCTAGGAGATGGGGGGATGACACCTAGGAGATGGGGGATGATGACACCTAGGAGATGGGGATGATGACACCTAGGAGATGATGACACCTAGGAGATGGGGGATGATGACACCTAGGAGATGGGGGATGATGACATCTAGGAGATGGGGGATGATGACATCTAGGAGATGGGGGATGATGACATCTAGGAGATGGGGGATGATGACATCTAGGAGATGGGGGATGATGACATCTTGGAGATGAGGGATGATGACATCTTGGATATGAGGGGGATGATGACATCTTGGAGATGAGGGGGATGATGACATCTTGGAGATGAGGGGGATGATGACACCTAGGAGATGGGGGATGATGACATCTAGGAGATGGGGGATGATGACATCTAGGAGAGGTGGATGATGACATCTAGGAGATGGGGGATGATGACTTTTAGGAGATGGGGGGGGGATGATGACACCTAGGAGATGGGGGGGGATGATGACATCTAGGAGATGGGGGATGATGACATCTAGGAGATGGGAAATGATGACATCTAGGAGATGGGAAATGATGACATCTAGGAGATAATGACGACATCTAGGAGATAATGACGACATCTAGGAGATAATGACATCTAGGAGATGGGGGATGACGACACCTAGGAGATGGGGGATGACGACACCTAGGAGATGGGGGGATGACGACACCTAGGAGATGGGGGGATGACGACACCTAGGAGATGGGGGGATGACGACACCTAGGAGATGGGGGATGACGACACCTAGGAGATGGGGGATGACGACACCTAGGAGATGGGGGATGACGACACCTAGGAGATGGGGGATGACGACACCTAGGAGATGGGGGATGACGACACCTAGGAGATGGGGGATGACGACACCTAGGAGATGGGGGATGACGACACCTAGGAGATGGGGGATGACGACACCTAGGAGATGGGGATGACGACACCTAGGAGATGGGGGATGATGACACCTAGGAGATGGGGGATGATGACACCTAGGAGATGGTGGATGATGACACCTAGGAGATGGTGGATGATGACACCTAGGAGATGGGGGATGATGACACCTAGGAGATGATGACATCTAGGAGATGGGGGATGATGACATCTAGGAGATGGGGGATGATGACATCTAGGAGATGGGGGATGATGACATCTAGGAGATGGGGGATGATGACATCTAGGAGATGGGGGATGATGACATCTAGGAGATGGGGGATGATGACATCTAGGAGATGGGGGATGATGACATCTAGGAGATGGGGGATGATGACATCTAGGAGATGGGGGATGATGACATCTAGGAGATGGGGGATGATGACATCTAGGAGATGGGGGATGATGACATCTAGGAGATGGGGGATGATGACACCTAGGAGATGGGGGATGATGACACCTAGGAGATGGGGGATGATGACACCTAGGAGATGGGGGATGATGACACCTAGGAGATGGGGGATGATGACACCTAGGAGATGGGGGATGATGACACCTAGGAGATGGGGGATGATGACACCAACATGATGGGGGATGATGACATCTAGGAGATGGGGGATGATGACATCTTGGAGATGAGGGGGATGATGACACCTAGGAGATGGGGGATGATGACATCTAGGAGATGGGGGGGTGATGACACCTAGGAGATGATGACATCTAGGAGATGGGGGATGATGACACCTTGGAGATGAGGGGGATGATGACACCTTGGAGATGAGGGGGATGATGACACCTAGGAGATGGGGGATGATGACACCTAGGAGATGATGACATCTAGGAGATGGGGGATGATGACATCTAGGAGATGGGGGATGATGACACCTAGGAGATGGGGGGGATGACATCTAGGAGATGGGGGGGATGATGACACCTAGGAGATGGGGGATGATGACACCTAGGAGATGGGGGATGATGACATCTAGGAGATGGGGGATGATGACATCTAGGAGATGGGGGATGATGACATCTAGGAGATGGGGGATGATGACATCTTGGAGATGAGGGATGATGACATCTTGGAGATGAGGGGGATGATGACATCTTGGAGATGAGGGGGATGATGACATCTTGGAGATGAGGGGGATGATGACACCTAGGAGATGGGGGATGATGACATCTAGGAGATGGGGGATGATGACATCTAGGAGAGGTGGATGATGACATCTAGGAGATGGGGGATGATGACTTTTAGGAGATGGGGGGGGGGGATGATGACACCTAGGAGATGGGGGATGATGACATCTAGGAGATGGGGATGATGACATCTAGGAGATGGGGGATGATGACATCTAGGAGATGGGAAATGATGACATCTAGGAGATGGGAAATGATGACATCTAGGAGATAATGACGACATCTAGGAGATAATGACATCTAGGAGATGGGGGGGATGATGACATTAGGAGATGGGGGATGACGACATCTAGGAGATGGGGGATGACGACATCTAGGAGATGGGGGGATGACGACATCTAGGAGATGGGGGATGATGACACCTAGGAGATGGAGATGGGGGATGATGACACCTAGGAGATGGGGGATGATGACACCTAGGAGATGGGGGATGATGACACCTAGGAGATGGGGGATGATGACATCTAGGAGATGGGGGATGATGACACCTAGGAGATGGGGGATGATGACATCTAGGAGATGGGGGATGATGACATCTAGGAGATGGGGGATGATGACACCTAGGAGATGGGGGATGATGACACCTAGGAGATGGGGGATGATGACACCTAGGAGATGGGGGATGATGACACCAACATGATGGGGGATGATGACATCTAGGAGATGGGGGATGATGACATCTTGGAGATGAGGGGGATGATGACACCTAGGAGATGGGGGATGATGACATCTAGGAGATGGGGGGTGATGACACCTAGGAGATGATGACATCTAGGAGATGGGGGATGATGACATCTTGGAGATGAGGGGGATGATGACACCTAGGAGATGGGGGATGATGACACCTAGGAGATGATGACATCTAGGAGATGGGGGATGACGACATCTAGGAGATGGGGGATGACGACATCTAGGAGATGGGGGGATGACGACAACTAGGAGATGGGGGGATGACGACATCTAGGAGATGGGGGATGACGACATCTAGGAGATGGGGGATGACGACATCTAGGAGATGGGGGATGATGACATCTTGGAGATGAGGGGGATGATGACACCTAGGAGATGGGGGATGATGACACCTAGGAGATGATGACATCTAGGAGATGGGGGATGATGACATCTAGGAGATTGGGGATGATGACACCTAGGAGATGGGGGGATGACATCTAGGAGATGGGGGATGATGACACCTAGGAGATGGGGGATGATGACACCTAGGAGATGGGGGATGATGACATCTAGGAGATGGGGGATGATGACATCTAGGAGATGGGGGATGATGATATCTAGGAGATGGGGGATGATGACATCTAGGAGATGGGGGATGATGACATCTAGGAGATGGGGGATGATGACATCTAGGAGATGGGGGATGATGACATCTAGGAGATGACGACATCTAGGAGATGACGACATCTAGGAGATGGGGGGATGACGACATCTAGGAGATGGGGGGATGACGACATCTAGGAGATGGGGGGATGACGACATCTAGGAGATGGGGGGATGACGACATCTAGGAGATGGGGGGATGACGACATCTAGGAGATGGGGGGATGACGACATCTAGGAGATGGGGGGATGACGACATCTAGGAGATGGGGGATGACGACATCTAGGAGATGGGGGGATGACGACATCTAGGAGATGGGGGATGACGACATCTAGGAGATGGGGGGATGACGACATCTAGGAGATGGGGGGATGACGACACCTAGGAGATGGGGGATGACGACACCTAGGAGATGGGGGATGACGACACCTAGGAGATGGGGGATGACGACACCTAGGAGATGGGGGATGATGACACCTAGGAGATGGGGGATGATGACACCTAGGAGATGGGGGTGATGACACCTAGGAGATGATGACATCTAGGAGATGGGGGATGATGACACCTAGGAGATGATGACATCTAGGAGATGGGGGATGACGACATCTAGGAGATGGGGGATGACGACATCTAGGAGATGGGGGATGACGACATCTAGGAGATGGGGGATGACGACATCTAGGAGATGGGGGGATGACGACATCTAGGAGATGGGGGATGACGACATCTAGGAGATGGGGGATGATGACATCTTGGAGATGAGGGGATGATGACACCTAGGAGATGGGGGATGATGACACCTAGGAGATGATGACACCTAGGAGATGGGGGGATGACACCTAGGAGATGGGGGATGATGACACCTAGGAGATGGGGGATGATGACACCTAGGAGATGGGGGATGATGACATCTAGGAGATGGGGGATGATGACATCTAGGAGATGGGGGATGATGACATCTAGGAGATGGGGGATGATGACATCTAGGAGATGGTGGATGATGACATCTTGGAGATGAGGGATGATGACATCTTGGAGATGAGGGGGATGATGACATCTTGGAGATGAGGGGGATGATGACATCTTGGAGATGAGGGGGATGATGACACCTAGGAGATGGGGGATGATGACATCTAGGAGATGGGGGATGATGACATCTAGGAGAGGTGGATGATGACATCTAGGAGATGGGGGGGGATGATGACACCTAGGAGATGGGGGGATGATGACATCTAGGAGATGGGGGATGATGACATCTAGGAGATGGGAAATGATGACATCTAGGAGATAATGACGACATCTAGGAGATAATGACATCTAGGAGATGGGGGATGACGACATCTAGGAGATGGGGGATGACGACACCTAGGAGATGGGGGATGACGACACCTAGGAGATGGGGGGATGACGACACCTAGGAGATGGGGATGACGACACCTAGGAGATGGGGTATGACGACACCTAGGAGATGGGGGATGACGACACCTAGGAGATGGGGGATGACGACACCTAGGAGATGGGGGATGACGACACCTAGGAGATGGGGGATGACGACACCTAGGAGATGGGGGATGACGACATCTAGGAGATGGGGGATGACGACATCTAGGAGATGGGGGATGACGACATCTAGGAGATGGGGGATGACGACACCTAGGAGATGGGGGATGATGACATCTAGGAGATGGGGGATGATGACTTTTAGGAGATGGGAAATGATGACATCTAGGAGATGGGAAATGATGACATCTAGGAGATAATGACGACATCTAGGAGATAATGACATCTAGGAGATGGGGGGGATGATGACATTAGGAGATGGGGGATGATGACATCTAGGAGATGGGAAATGATGACATCTAGGAGATGGGAAATGATGACATCTAGGAGATAATGACATTAGGAGATGGGGGATGACGACATCTAGGAGATGGGGGGATGACGACATCTAGGAGATGGGGGGATGACGACATCTAGGAGATGGGGGATGACGACATCTAGGAGATGGGGGGATGACGACATCTAGGAGATGGGGGGATGACGACATCTAGGAGATGGGGGGATGACGACATCTAGGAGATGGGGGATGACGACATCTAGGAGATGGGGGGATGACGACATCTAGGAGATGGGGGGATGACGACATCTAGGAGATGGGGGATGACGACATCTAGGAGATGGGGGGATGACGACATCTAGGAGATGGGGGGATGACGACATCTAGGAGATGGGGGGATGACGACATCTAGGAGATGGGGGATGACGACACCTAGGAGATGGGGGATGACGACACCTAGGAGATGGGGGATGACGACACCTAGGAGATGGGGGATGACGACACCTAGGAGATGGGGGATGATGACACCTAGGAGATGGGGGGTGATGACACCTAGGAGATGATGACATCTAGGAGATGGGGGATGATGACACCTAGGAGATGATGACATCTAGGAGATGGGGGATGACGACATCTAGGAGATGGGGGATGACGACATCTAGGAGATGGGGGATGACGACATCTAGGAGATGGGGGATGACGACATCTAGGAGATGGGGGATGACGACATCTAGGAGATGGGGGGATGACGACATCTAGGAGATGGGGGATGACGACATCTAGGAGATGGGGGATGATGACATCTTGGAGATGAGGGGGATGATGACACCTAGGAGATGGGGGATGATGACACCTAGGAGATGATGACACCTAGGAGATGGGGGGGATGACACCTAGGAGATGGGGGATGATGACACCTAGGAGATGGGGGATGATGACACCTAGGAGATGGGGGATGATGACATCTAGGAGATGGGGGATGATGACATCTAGGAGATGGGGGATGATGACATCTAGGAGATGGGGGATGATGACATCTAGGAGATGGTGGATGATGACATCTTGGAGATGAGGGATGATGACATCTTGGAGATGAGGGGGATGATGACATCTTGGAGATGAGGGGGATGATGACATCTTGGAGATGAGGGGGATGATGACATCTTGGAGATGAGGGGGATGATGACACCTAGGAGATGGGGGATGATGACATCTAGGAGATGGGGGATGATGACATCTAGGAGAGGTGGATGATGACATCTAGGAGATGGGGGGGGGATGATGACACCTAGGAGATGGGGGGGATGATGACATCTAGGAGATGGGGGATGATGACATCTAGGAGATGGGAAATGATGACATCTAGGAGATAATGACGACATCTAGGAGATAATGACATCTAGGAGATGGGGGATGACGACATCTAGGAGATGGGGGATGACGACACCTAGGAGATGGGGGGATGACGACACCTAGGAGATGGGGGGATGACGACACCTAGGAGATGGGGGATGACGACACCTAGGAGATGGGGGATGACGACACCTAGGAGATGGGGGATGACGACACCTAGGAGATGGGGATGACGACACCTAGGAGATGGGGGATGACGACACCTAGGAGATGGGGGATGACGACACCTAGGAGATGGGGGATGACGACACCTAGGAGATGGGGGATGACGACACCTAGGAGATGGGGGATGACGACATCTAGGAGATGGGGGATGACGACATCTAGGAGATGGGGATGACGACACCTAGGAGATGGGGGATGACGACACCTAGGAGATGGGGGATGACGACACCTAGGAGATGGGGGATGACGACACCTAGGAGATGGGGGATGACGACACCTAGGAGATGGGGGATGACGACACCTAGGAGATGGGGGATGACGACACCTAGGAGATGGGGGATGACGACTCCTAGGAGATGGGGATGACGACACCTAGGAGATGGGGGATGACGACACCTAGGAGATGGGGGATGACGACACCTAGGAGATGGGGGATGATGACACCAACATGATGGGGGATGATGACATCTAGGAGATGGGGGATGATGACATCTTGGAGATGAGGGGGATGATGACACCTAGGAGATGGGGGATGATGACATCTAGGAGATGGGGGGGTGATGACACCTAGGAGATGATGACATCTAGGAGATGGGGGATGATGACATCTTGGAAATGAGGGGGATGATGACACCTAGGAGATGGGGGATGATGACACCTAGGAGATGATGACATCTAGGAGATGGGGGATGATGACATCTAGGAGATGGGGGATGATGACACCTAGGAGATGGGGGGGATGATGACACCTAGGAGATGGGGGATGATGACATCTAGGAGATGGGGGATGATGACATCTAGGAGATGGGGGATGATGACATCTAGGAGATGGGGGATGATGACATCTAGGAGATGGGGGATGATGACATCTAGGAGATGGGGGATGATGACATCTAGGAGATGGGGGATGATGACATCTTGGAGATGAGGGGGATGATGACATCTTGGAGATGAGGGGGATGATGACATCTTGGAGATGAGGGGGATGATGACACCTAGGAGATGATGACATCTAGGAGATGGGGGATGATGACATCTAGGAGATGGGGGATGATGACACCTAGGAGATGGGGGATGATGACACCTAGGAGATGGGGGATGATGACATCTAGGAGATGGGGGATGATGACATCTAGGAGATGGGGGATGATGACATCTAGGAGATGGGGGATGATGACATCTAGGAGATGGGGGATGATGACATCTAGGAGATGGGGGATGATGACATCTAGGAGATAATGACATCTAGGAGATAATGACATCTAGGAGATGGGGGGATGATGACATTAGGAGATGGGGGATGATGACTTTTAGGAGATGGTGGATGATGACATCTAGGAGATTTGGGGTTGATGACATCTAGGAGATTGGGGGATGATGACATCTAGGAGATGGGGGGGATGATGAAATCTAGGAGATGGGGGGTGATGACATCTAGGAGATGGGGGGTGATGACATCTAGGAGATGGGGGATGATGACGTCTAGGAGATGGGGGATGATGACGTCTAGGAGATGGGGGGATGACACCTAGGAGATGGGGGGTCTAGGCATGACGATCACCAAGGACCTGGGCTTTTCAGACTCGTCATAACAATCACCAAGGAGCTGGTTGTTCAGACTCGGCATGAAGATCACCAAGAAGCTGGCCAAATCATATACAGTCCCAATGGGCACCATATTCCCTATATAGTGCCATTTGGACTCAGCAACAGACTGACAGCCAGACTCATATAAAACCAGAACTACAACAGTTTTCCTAGAACTCTGAAAATAAATGAATCACCTTTCACTCCTTCACTCACACAGCTCTCTCTCCGTCTGCCATACATACATTGGGTTATTGAATAACAGTCCCAACGGAGCTTGCTCTCTCTCTTTCTCTCTCTTTCTCTGATCAAATCAAATCAAATGTTATTGTTCACAAATATGTTTTTATCAGACGTTATTGCGGTTGAGGCAAAATTATTGTTTTTCTAGCTTCAACAGTGCAGTAATATCTAACAAGTAATACAGGTGAAGTCGGAAGTTTACATACACTTAGGTTGGAGTCATTAAAACTTGTTTTTCAAACACATATCAAATTTCTTGTTAACTCACTATAGTTTTGGCAAGTCGGTTAGGACATCTACTTTGTGCATGACACAAGTAATTTCTCCAACAATTGTTTACAGATTATTTAACTTATAATTCACTGTATCACAATTCCAGTGGGTCAGAAGTTTATATACACTAAGTTGACTGTGCCTTTAAATAGCTTGGAAAATTCCAGATCATGATGTCATGGCTTTAGAAGCTTCTGATAGGCTAATTGACATCATTTGAGTCAATTGGAGGTGTACCTGTGGATGTATTTCAAGGCCTATCTTCAAACTCAGTGCCTCTTTGCTTGACATCCTGGGAAAATCAAAAGAAATCAGACAAGACCAAGTCTGGTTCATCCTTGGGAGCAATTCCCAAATGCCTGAAGGTACCACATTCATCTGTACAAACAATTGTACGCAAGTATAAACACCATGGGACCATGCAGCCGTCATACTGCTCAGGAAGGAGAGGCATTCTGTCTCCTAGAGATTAAAGTACTTTGGTTCAAAAAGTGCAAATCAATCCCAGAACAACAGCAAAGGACCCTGTGAAGATGCTGTAGGAAACAGGTACAAAGGTAATACAAGTCCTATTGTGACATAACCTGAAAGGCCGCTCAGCAAGGAAGAAGCCAAAACCAGCATGAAAAGCCAGATTACGGTTTGCAACTGCACATGGGGACAAAGATCGTACTTTTTCGAGAAATGTTCTCTCGTCTGATGAAACAAAAATAGAATTGTTTGGCCATAATGACCATCGTTATGTTTGGAGGAAAAGGGGGAGGCTTACAAAAAACACCATCCCAACCGTGAAGCACGGGGGTGGCAGCATCATGTTGTGGGGGTGCTTTGCTGCAGGAGGGACTGGTGCCCTTCACAAAATAGATGGCATCATGAGGGCGGAAAATTCAGTGGATATTTTGAAGCAACATCTCAAGACGTCAGTCAGGAAGTTAAAGTTTGGTCACAAATGGGTTTTCCAAATGGACAATGACCCCAAGCATACTTCCAAAGTTGTGGCAAAATGGCTTAAGGACAACAAAGTCAAATTATTGGAGTGGCCATCACAAAGCCCTGACCTCAATCCCATAGAAAATTTGTGGGCAGAACTGAAAAAGCGTGTGCGAGCAAGGAGGCCTACAAATCTGACCCATTTACACCAGCTCTGTCAGGAGGAATGGGACAAAATTCACTCAACTTATTGGGGGAAGTTTGCGGAAGTCTACCCGAAACGTTTGACCCAAGTTAAACAATTTAAAGGAAATGCTACCAAATACTAATTGAGTGTATGTAAACTTTTGACCCACTGGGAATGTGATGAAAGAAATAAAAGCTGAAATAAATCATTCTCTCTACTATTATTCTGACATTACACATTCTTAAAATAAAGTGGTGATCCTAACTGACCTAAGACAGGGAATTTTTAGTAGGATAAAATGTCAGAAATGGTGAAAAACTGAGTTTAAATGTATTTGGCTAAGGTGTAAGTAAACTTCCGACTTCAACAGTATCTAACAAATTTAAAACATATACCCAATCGCACAAATCTAAGTATGGAATGGAATTAAGAATATATCAACAAATGGATGATTAATGTCAGAGTGGCATAGGCTAAGATACAGTAGAATAGAAGAGAACACATAATAATAATAATAATAATAATAATAATATAATAATAATAATAATATAATATATAATAATATATCCCATTTAGCAGACGCTTTTGTCCAAAGCGACTTACAAGTCGGCTGGGGCCACTACTTTTGCATATGGGTGGCCCCAGCGGGAATCGAACCCACGACGCTTGGCGTTGCAAGCGCCATGCTCTACCGACTGAGCCACACAGGACCCCACATTATGCCCATATGAGATGAGTATTGCAAAATATGTAAACATGATTAAAGTGACTAGTCTTCCATGTTAAAGTGGCCAATGATTTCATGTCTATGTAAATAGGCAGCAGCCTCTTAATGTCCTAGTGATGGCTATTTAACAATCTGATGGCCTAGAGATAGAAGCTGTGTTTCAATCTCTCCCAGCTTTGATGCACCTGTACTGACCTGGTCTTCTGGATGATAACAGTGTGAACAGAAAGTGGCTTGGGTGAATGTTTTCTTTGATGATATTTTTGGCCTTGCACATACGCACGTTTACACACCCACACAAACCCATCAGCCATGCTGTGTGCCGACACATACGGATCCTCTCCTTATTTCCAGAGAACAGCAACTTGTTTCAATAGAGACATGTAAATGCACTGAGTTAGTCTCTAGTAACACTGCGTTAGGGTCTAGTAAAACTGAGTTAGGGTCTAGAAACACTGAGTTAGGGTCTAGTAACACTGCGTTAGGGTCTAGAAACACTGCGTTAGGGTCTAGAAACACTGCGTTAGGGTCTAGAAACACTGCGTTAGGGTCTAGAAACACTGCGTTAGGGTCTAGTAACACTGCGTTAGGGTCTAGTAAAACTGAGTTAGGGTCTAGAAACACTGAGTGAGGGTCTGGTAACACCGAGTTAGGGTCTGGTAACACCGAGTTAGGGTCTAGTAACACCGAGTTAGGGTCTGGTAACACCGAGTTAGGGTCTGGTAACACTGAGTTAGTCTCTAGTAACACTGAGTTAGTCTCTAGTAACACTGAGTTAGTCTCTAGTAACACTGAGTTAGGGTCTAGTGACACTGAGTTAGGGTCTAGTGACACTGAGTTAGGGTCTAGTAACACTGAGGAAGTCTCTAGTAACACTGAGTTAGGGTCTAGTAACACTGAGTTAGGGTGTAGTAACACTGAGTTAGGGTGTAGTAACACTGAGTTAGGGTGTAGTAACACTGAGTTAGGGTGTAGTAACACTGAGTTAGTCTCTAGTAACACTGAGTTAGTCTCTAGTACCACTGAGTTAGGGTCTAGTAATACTGAGTTAGGGTGTAGTAACACTGAGTTAGGGTCTAGTAACACTGAGTTAGGGTGTAGTAACACTGAGTTAGGGTGTAGTAACACTGAGTTAGTCTCTAGTAACACTGAGCTAGTCTCTAGTAACACTGAGTTAGGGTCTAGTAATACTGAGTTAGGGTGTACTCTACACACTCTGGATTTGACAACATGCCCTGTTTAATTAAAAGGAACATCTTGTTTAGTTTGTACTGCATGGTTTCCATAAGATTCAATCTGTACCTTGTGTTTTAATGGACGTTATGTGTCTGTGAACAGCTGTGTGTGTCTGACACCAGCCACTACGGAGAAAATTGTGTAGAAACTTGGTGTGCCATGCTTATATATTATGTACAGAAATGAACCAGCACAGCTCAACAGTTTCACAGCCAAATGTGCACACACACACACACACACACACACACACACACACACACACACACACACACACGTCGCTGTGTTCCGGCTCTTAAAAGACAAACTACCGTCTCCAAAGTCTGCATCTCACCATATCGGTACCTTTCTATCTTTCTATCCCTCCTTCTCTCCTCTCATCCCTGTCCTCGCACAATGTCTCTCTTCTCCCTCTGTTTCTCTCATAATCTTATCTTCTCCCCTGCTCTCCTCTCACCAGTCTCTCCTCACCTCTCTCATCTACTCTCATCCCTGCCCCCACCTCCATTGTACACAATCACATATCTAAAGCCACCTCAGAACAGAAGGGTTCACTTAATGTGACTTACATGTGGACTGAGGTTATTCTACCCGAGTTGGTAGTTTGGCAATAACAGAGACAACCAGACAGTTGCACTGCAGCTCTTTCTCCCCCCAATACTTCAGACTCAAACATTTTTTTTTTTTTACCCAAGAGGCTTACATGGGTTCACAGAAAGGTCAATAGCAGACAGCTAAACTAGACAAAGCTAAATACTGCTCTACTCAGGGGTGTGTGAGTCTGTGGCTTGAATAAAACTGACTACACAATGCTGGTTCTCTTAGGACAAGGTCAAAGGTCAGCTCAGTAACAACTTGGCACATAGACAGTCTCAGGCATATTGTCAAGCGCCCTCTGTCTTTGTGCAAACTGAGAAGTATATTTGTAAGTGCCTGTCTATCTTTGTAAACATTGAGAGAAGTTTATTGTAAAGGTCCCTCTGTCTTTGTGAAACACAGTGAGAAATATTGTCATAGAGAAGGGTTATATATCTTTGTGTTAAATGCTGTCTGTCCTTGCCTCAGGTACTTTCAGGAGGAATTCTGCTTCTCAGACAAACATGACTCCACGAGAGAGTCCAGTACATTCCTCCCCTGATGCTGTAGGCTCTTCTGGTCTCAGTTACGGATTCTCCCTCTTTTCTGCTCTCTCTCTCTCTTCTCTCCATTTGTTCAATCTCTCCTCTTCTCCACTCCATTCTCCTCGCTTTGTGTGTGTGTGTGTTTGAGTTTTGAATTGAAAGTTGAATTTACATTCCAACCTTAGACTTAAACCTCTTTGGGCTAGGGCCAGGATTATCATGTCCGGATGAAAAGCGTGCCCAAAGTAAACTGCCTGTTACTCAGGCCCAGAAGATATGATATGCATATAATTGGTAGAATCGGATAGAAACCACTCTACAGTTTCTAAAACTGTTACAGTTATGTCTGTGAGTATAACAGAACTGAAATGGCAGGCGAAACCCCAAGGACAAACCATCCCCCTCCCAAAAAATCATCCTACCACTGTTTTCAATGGCTGTCACTTTTATTATAAGGCGAATCCCTCCCCGGTTGCAGTTCCTAGGGCTTCCACTAGATGTCAACAGTCTTTAGAAAGAGTTTCAGGCTGGTTTTTGTAAAAATGAGGTCGAAGTTATAGTTGTTCTAAGTGGCTCCCATTTTGGCTGTAGTGTTTCCATGCACATGGACGAGAGCATGTTCTTTTTTGTTTTTCTCCGGTAAAGACAATAACAATTTTTTATCTACGTATTAGGGTACCTAATGATTGATTATAAACATTGTTTGACTTGTTTGGATAAGTTTATTGGTAACGTTTGGGATTAATTTGTATGCATTTTGATGGAGGGAAACCGGTGGATTATTGACTGATGCCCACCAGCTATACTGAGTTTTTATGGATATAAAGAAGGACTTTATCGAACAAAAGGACCATTTGTGATGTAACTGGGACCTATTGGAGTGCCAACAGAAGTAGATCTTCTTCTGTCTTTCGTGTCGCACCTGCCTGGTTGAAAAATGTTTTTCATGGTTTTGTATGCGGGGTGCTGTCCTCAGATAATCGCATGGTGTGCTTTCACCAGAAAGCCTTCTTGAAATCTGACACAGTGGCTGGATTAACAAGAAGTTTAGCTTTATTTTGATGTATTACATGTATATTTTCATGAAAGTTAAATATTTATAATACTGTAGTTTGAATTTGGCGCTCTGCAATTTCACAAGATGTTGTCGAGGTGTGCCGCTAGTGGAACAGGTTTTAAGATAGCTCATTATAAAAACGATCAAACTTTTGCAAAATTACTTTTGCATATGAGAGCTTCATTTTCACTACCACACTATTAGCATCACAGCGGGAAGAACAGACATGGTTTCTGCTCCGGTTCAGAAGTTGATGAAACAAGGTTACTGTTGCTGCCTGGTAACCGTTGCCAAAAGTGATAGTGTGGTGATGAGAAGTAACTAAAGGTCAGAGAGGTGGTGATTGGCCGGAGCGATGCAGCCGTGTCATAATTTCTCATTAGGCAATGTTCATCTCCTAACCCAGCAATTAAATTGACGCAATCACAGTGTGACACGCAAGCACGTATTAACACACACATGCATGTACACACACATACATGTACACACACATACATGTACACACACATACATGTACACACACATACATGTACACACACACGGTTTACTGCAGTCAGTGTATGCTCCCGCTCCCGCTCTTCCCCCCTGGCGCTCGAAGGCACCAGGCTCCCCAGCATTGCGCACTTCTGCCACCATCATTATGCACACCTGCCTTCCCCCCGTCACGCGCATCAGCGATTATTAGACTCACCTGGATGCAATCACCTCTGTCATTACCTTCCCTATATTTAGACTGGTTCCCCTCTCTGTTCCCTGCTTTGTCTTTGTTTACCCGTGTGCTGATGCTGTTCCTGTTCTGTTACCTGTCTGTTCCTGATTAAATGTTGTCTCCCCATACCTGCTTCTCATCTCCGGCGTCGGTCCTTACAGAATGCTGAAGCCACCATACGAAGCACCGGGGAGGGCTGGCATTACAGTTGGTGGTGACGTCGGGTCCAGTGGCCAACACTGATGGAACCGGGGTTGCCTAAGCCAGCTCGTCGTGCTGTCACGCCCTAGTTGGCTCGAGAGGTTCTTGCCCTGGTTGGCTCGGAAGGCGTCCATCCCACGTCAGTCATCAGCCAGCTCGTCAGGCTACTATGTCTCTGCTGGATCATCGGGCTCCAACACCACAGTCGGATCGTAAGGCTCCTATGCCTCAGCCAGCTTGTCAGGCTCCCATGCCTCTGCCGGTTCGTCGAAAGTTTACGCCCTGCCGGCTTGCCCAGCGCCCGTGCCTTGGCTGGCCTGTCAGGCTCACCCAGGTGGGATGCTGGGTGGCAACCCAGGGGGGGGGGGGTACTGTCATGCCTGCTCCCGCTCTTCCCCCCTGGTGCTTGAGGGCGCCAGGCTCCCCAGCATTGCGTACTCCTGCCTTAACCCTTCAAGCGATTATTGCACTCACCTGGACTCAATCACCTCTGTCATTACCTTCCCTATATTTAGACTGGTTCCCTGCTCTGTTCCCTGCTTCAGTATTAATTGTCGTTTGTCTTTGTTTACCTGTGTGCTGATGCTGTTCCTGTTCTGTTACCTGTCTGTTCCTGATTAAATGTTGACTCCCCATACCTGCTTCTCATCTCCGGCGTCGGCCCCTACAGGTCCAAACATATTGCTCTGGAAAGGCAAACACACATCCAGCAGTTGACAGTGCATGTCAGAGCAAAAACCAAGCCATGAGGTCCAAGGAAGCCATGAGGTCCAAGGAAGATCTGGGGAAGGGTACCAAAGATTTTCTGGAAGGTCCCCAAGAACACAGTGGCCTCCATAATTATTAAATCAAAGAAGTTTGGAACCACCAAGACTCTTCCTAGAGCTGGCTGCCCGGCCAAACTGAGAAATCAGGTGGGAAGGACCCTAGTCATGGAGGTGACCAAAAACCTGAGGGTCACTCTTACAGAGCTTTAGAGTTCCTCTGTGGAGATAGGAGAACCGTCCAGAAGGACGTGGTGGCAGCATCATGCTTTGGGGATGTTTTTCAGCGGCACGGACTGGGAGACTAGTTAGGATTGAGGGAAAGATGAATGAAGCAGAGAGATCCTTGATGAAAACCTGCTCCAGAGTGCTCAGAACCTCAGACTGGAGGCAAAGGTTGACCTTCCAACAGGACAACGACCCTAAGCACACAGCCAAGATAACACAGGAGTGGCTTCGGGACAAGTCTCTGAATGTCCTTGGGTGGCCCAGCCAGAGCCCGGACTTCAACCCGATCGAACAACATGAATACTTTCCGAATGTCTGCTGCAGAGGGACAAGAGCCAGCCATGAGAAAAATGAGTTTTGATCAGTCATCGAAATAAAAGTGCTGGAAAAAATGGGGAAATACATGTCATATAGACATATAAACATGTCATATAACAATAATGAGGCTTTATACAGGAGGTACTGGTATCGAGTCAAATGTGTGGGGTACAGGTTAGTCGAGATACAGTGACTATGCAAGATAAATAAAGAGTGAGTATTTAAAAAGAATATGGATAAACAAACTGTGAAGGAAAAATTCTGGAGTTTTGGTGTAGGCTAAGCCAAGTTGAGCAAAAACTACATTGTCAAAACGATACGATATATTGTCAAAAATAATATCCCGATATGTAACTGTTTCGATTTTCCCCCATCACTAGTATGTAGGCAGCTGAGTTGAGCCATAAGAGAAACTGGGCATCTACCACCCCACTATCAGTTTGCTTACACTTTTGATCTGAAATCACCATCACACACCAATAGTTATTTTTGCAGTTATAAAGTGTTTCAACTTGTATTGTATCAATATTTATCGTAAAAAAATTGCCAATGACTATATAACACTATTTAAGATTTTAGGAGTTCACCTCCATCTCATTATCTAATGGTTTAGACCGTTTGGAAGTTTTAATGGACTCTGAGCGTCTCTTCTTCTACCGCTTCGACCATGCAGTGCGGGAAGCAAAAGTGATTGCTGTCATCATTATGAAATAATCAACTTTACCCTGTTTATCTAAAAATGACCAAAGACACTCAGTGGTCAGTTAATTATGTACACCCATCGAGTGTCGGGTCAGACCCCCCTTTGCCTTCAGAACAGCCTGAATTCTTCGGGGCATGGAAACATTTCTCAATAGGTATCAAGGGACCTGACGTGTGTCAGGAAAACATTCCTCACACCATTACACCACCACTGCCAGCCTTTACCGTTGAGTCCAGGATGGGGCCATGGACTCATACAGCTTGTGCTAAATCCTGACGCTACCATCAGCATGACACAACATGAACCGGAATTCGTTGGACCAGACGATTTTGGTCCACTCCTCTATAGTCCTGGGGTGATGGGGTGATGGGGTGATGGCGTGATGGCGTGATGGCGTGATGGCGTGATGGGGTGATGGGGTGATGGCGTGCCCACTGGAGCCACTTGTTGATTTTAGTGGACAGGAAGTGGAACTCTGAAGCCCATCTGTGCATTCCAAGATGCCGTTCTGTACTACGCCGTTATTTGAGTGTTTGTGGCCCGCCTGTTAGCTTGCATCGTCCTTCGACCTCTCTCATCAATGAGCTGTTTTCGCTGACAGGATGTTTTTTTGTTTGTCTCACCATTCTCGGTAAACCCTAGACACTGTCGTCAGTGAAATGGCCAGGAGGCCTGCAGTTCCTGATGTAACAGTATAACTTTAGATCGTCCCCTCGCCCATACCCGGACTCGAACCAGGGACCCTCTGCACACATCAACAACAGTCACCCTCGAAGCATCGTTTCCCATCGCTCCACAAAAGCAGGGGCCCTTGCAGAGCAAGGGGAACCACTACTTCAAGGTCTCAGAGCAAGTGACGTCACCGATTGAAACGCTATTTATCGCGCACCACCACTAACTAAGCTATCCGTTTCACATCCGTTACACTGAGATACTAGAACCGGCGCCACTGCCACCGACGATCATACCATGATCAGTCACTTACGCCACTGTTCTTTCCCATTCTAGCATTGAATGGAACAGTAACTGAATGCCTCGATGCCTGTCCGCCTGCTCTATTTGATTGGAACAGTAACTGAATGCCTCGATGCCTGTCCGCCTGCTCTATTTGATTGGAACAGTAACTGAATGCCTCGATGCCTGTCCGCCTGCTCTATTTGATTGGAACAGTAACTGAATGCCTCGATGTCTGTCCTCTTGCTCTATTTGAATGGAACAGTAACTGAATGCCTCGATGCCTGTCCGCCTGCTCTATTTGAATGGAACAGTAACTGAATGCCTCGATGCCTGTCCGCCTGCTCTATTTGAATTGAACAGTAACTGAATGCCTCGATGCCTGTCCGCCTGCTCTATTTCGCATGCCACGGCCACGTGACTCAATGTCTGTAGGAGCATTTTTTCTGTGAATGAACCTAATAAACTGGCCACTATGAGTTGTTTCAAGCAAAACTAACAAAACTATTGTTGATGGTGAACCTGATCAATTAAAATGAAATGTAATGAAAGCCCAGATCAGCATGTACAGTATATAGCTAGCTGAGAGTTGTGTCTTCAGTGGTAGGCTACTTTTCTGGTAAAACACCATTTTAAACTGTGTATTTGATTAAAATTACATTGGTTGTCACTCAACTAATAAAGCCTAATGTGCAGTTTGACTAGGCTACTGATATCACCTGGGGTTGTTCGGCTTGCAAAATTGACTTATTGACAACGACTGTCAATACAATCACATTTTTAGTTTGACACTGAAGGAGAGGACACAGTTTTCACAAAATATGAGGTAATTTAGGAAGATAGAAAGTTATTTTGTGCAAAACATTTAAGTGAACCGAGGAATAGTAAAGTATGAATTGATTTTCTAACTGATGCGTTCTACATTTGGAATGGTTTGGGGTCTCACGGACCGATACGTTCAGATGTAAAACGTTTTGATCCAGGGAGCTATGCATAACGTGAATCTTTACATCCACACCAATCAGTTTCTGAGCGAGTGTGATGACACACAATGGCTCGTCTACTTCCTTGGTTATCTTCTATCTCCACCCTTCTGAGTCTGCTAGTTCTTCTCAAGATTTCTTCTAAAGTTTTTATAGACTGAGTTACTATAAAGCACTATGTGCCAAATGTCATTTAAAGGGCAATGCAAAATAAATAGAATTAGATTGATTGAATAATTCATAACTACCTAACTGAAATAAGGTAATTCCTCCTCATCGCTCATGACAACTGTGAGTCGTCATGGCAGCGGTGACAGCGCGCTATTGTTCAGTCATCATCTCCATAGATGCTGAAATGTAAGCTGTAATTTACACTAGCTAAGGCCGAGTCATCCTGTCAGTTAAATACCATGCCTCTCTCACCCACCACTCAGGACAATGATGACATGCTTCATCTGCTACTGCTGTAATCTGACTGGCAGTTCTCAGTTCCGCTGGTATTAAAGGCTCTAGTCTAACAGCTCCTCAAGGTTTTCAGTTCCACTGGCATTAAAGGCTCAGAGGGAGAATGGAGAGCGAAAATGTGAGTGACTGTGACAGCGTTTGTTATTTGTGTGTGTTTTTGTGTGTTTTAGTTGCAAATTAGGCTTATTCAGTAGAATTAACAATAGTGAGACAGCTAGTTAGGGATACCTTTCCAGGGTCCCTACTAGTGACCGACTCCTCTGTACCTCTCCAGAGTCCCTACTAGTGACCAACTCCTCTGTACCTTTCCAGGGTCCCTACTAGTGACCGACTCCTCTGTACCTCTCCAGGGTCCCTACTAGTGACCGACTCCTCTGTACCTCTCCAGGGTCCCTACTAGTGACCGACTCCTCTGTACCTCTCCAGAGTCCCTACTAGTGACCAACTCCTCTGTACCTTTCCAGGGTCCCTACTAGTGACCGACTCCTCTGTACCTCTCCAGGGTCCCTACTAGTGACCGACTCCTCTGTACCTCTCCAGGGTCCCTACTAGTGACCGACTCCTCTGTACCTCTCCAGGGTCCCTACTAGTGACCGACTCCTCTGTACCTCTCCAGGGTCCCTACTAGTGACCGACTCCTCTGTACCTCTCCAGGGTCCCTACTAGTGACCGACTCCTCTGTACCTCTCCAGAGTCCCTACTAGTGACCGACTCCTCTGTACCTCTCCAGGGTCCCTACTAGTGACCGACTCCTCTGTACCTCTCCAGGCATGTATTTATAAAGCTTCTCTCAGTGAAGAGCACTGATCTAGGATCAGGTCTCAACGTTGTTCCACAGTGACTCAGAGGCTGGATGGGGAGACATCTGAATACTTCCCTTCTACAGCTCTCTGCCCTTAGCATTTCATTTGCTGCTCTAAATGTTCGGCAATTAACATTTGGCAAGGGACAGTTTGAGGGGGGGTCTGTGAGAACCAGCTCAACGTTCTAACCCCAGACAATTATTATCAAATGTGTCAGAGTGGAGGACTCGCACACCCTTCATTTTCACTGACAAAAGGTCTTTCAAGAGACTAGGGCATAAAGAGATCGGCCCACCCCCCAGCCCATACAGTCACGCGCACACACACACACACACACACACACACAAATCAACTTTATTTATATAGCCCTTCGTACATCAGCTGATATCTCAAAGTGCTGTACAGAAACCCAGCCTAAAACCCCAAACAGCAAGCAATGCAGGTGTTGAAGCACGTTGGCTAGGAAAAACTCCCTAGAAAGGCCAAAATCTAGGAAGAAACCTAGAGAGGAACCAGGCTATGAGGGGTGGCCAGTCCTCTTCTGGCTGTGCAGGGTGGGTATAACAGAACATGGCCAAGATGTTCAAGTGTTCATAAATTACCAACATGGTCAAATAATAGGTCTGGGACAGGTAGCACGTCCAGTGAACAGGTCAGGATTCCACAGCCGCTGGCAGAGCAGTTGAAACTGGAGCTGCAGCACGGCTAGGTGGACTGGGGACAGAAAGGAGTCATCAAGCCAGGTAGTCCCAAGGCATGGTCCAAGGGCTCAGGTCCTCCTCCGAGAGAAAGAAAGAGAGAATTAGAGAGAGCATACTTAAATTCACACAGGACACCTGATAAGACAGGAGAAGTACTCCAGATATAACAAAATGACCCTAACCCCCGACACATAAACTACTGCAGAATAAATACTGGAGGCTGAGACAGGAGGGGTCAGGAGACACTGTGGCCCCATCCGATGATCGCCCCGGACAGGGCCAAACAGGAAGGATATAACCCCACCCACTTTGCCAAAGCACAGCCCCCACACCACTAGAGGGATATCTTCAACCACCAGCTTACCATCCTGAGACAAGGCCGAGTATAGCCTACAAAGATCTCCGCCACGGCACAACCCAAGGGGGGGGCACCAACCCAGACAGGAAGATCACATCAGTGACTCAACCCACTCAAGTGATGCACCCCTCCTAAGGACGGCATGAGAGAGCCACAGTAAGCCAGTGACTCAGCCCCTGTAATAGGGTTAGAGGCAGAGAATCCCAGTGGAGAGAGGGGAACCGGCCAGGCAGAAACAGCAAGGGCGGTTTGTTGCCAAAAGTATGGATGAATTTTTCTGCATCATTTTTGGATAGAAAGTTTCTGATTTTTGCAATGTTACGTAGATGGAAAAAAGCTGTCCTTGAAACAGTCTTGATATGTTCGTCAAAAGAGAGATCAGGGTCCAGAGTAACGCCGAGGTCCTTCACAGTTTTATTTGAGATGACTGTACAACCATTAAGATTAATTGTCAGATTCAACAGAAGATCTTTTTGTTTCTTGGGACCTAGAACAAGCATCTCTGTTTTGTCCGAGTTTAAAAGTAGAAAGTTTGCAGCCATCCACTTCTTTATGTCTGAAACACAGGCTTCCAGCGAGGCTTCACCATGTTTCATTGAAATGTACAGTTGTGTGTCATCCACATAGCAGTGAAAGTTAACAATATGTTTTCGAATGACATCCCCACGAGGTAAAATATATAGTGAAAACAATAGTGGTTTCTAAAATAGAACCTTGAGGAACACCGAAATGTACAGTTGATTTGTCAGAGGACAAACCATTCACAGAGACAAACTGATATCTTTCCGACAGATAAGATCTAAACCAAGCCAGAACATGTCCGTGTAGACCAATTTGGGTTTCCAATCTCTCCAAAAGAATGTGGTGATCGATGGTATCAAAAGCAGCACTAAGGTCTAGGAGCACGAGGACAGATGCAGAGCCTCTGTCTGTTGGACAAAACCCACTGAGTCTATGATGGCTCCGAAAGCCTTTTGGAGTGGGTCTGTGGACTTTTCCACGTGAATATTAAAGTCACCAAAAATTTGAATATTATCTGCTATGACTACAAGGTCCGATAGGAATTCAGGGAACTCAATGAGGAACGCTATATATGGCCCAGGAGGCCTGTAAACAGTAGCTATAAAAAAGTGATTGAGTAGGCTGCATAGATTTCATGACTAGAAGCTCAAAAGACGAAAACGTCTTTTTTTTTTTTTGGTACATTGAAATTTGCTATCAAAATGTTAGCAACACCTCTGCCTTGACTGTGCTAGTGACTGACTGTGCTAGTGGTAGACTCCACTAAGCTGGCATGCTGGCTAACAGCCTGCTGCCTGGCCTGCACCCTATTTCATTGTGGAGCTAGGGGAGTTAGAGCCCTGTCTATGTTGGTAGATAAGATGAGAGCACCCCTCCAGCTAGGATGGAGTCCGTCACTCCTCAGCAGGTCAGGCTTGGTCCTGTTTGTGGGTGAGTTCCAGAAAGAGGGCCAATTATCTATAAATTCTATCTTTTGGGAGGGGCAGGAAACAGTTTTCAACCAGCGATTGAGTTGTGAGACTCTGCTGTAGAGCTCATCACTCCCCCTAACTGGGAGTGGGCCAGAGACAATTACTCGATGCCGACACATCTTTCTAGCTGATTTACACGCTGAAGCTATGTTGCACATGGTGACATCTGACTGTTTCATCCTAACATCGTTGGTGCCGACATGGATAACAATATCTCTATACTCGCTAGTTTTAGCTTTAGCCAGCACCAACTTCAGATTAGCATTAACGTCGGTAGCCCTGCCCCCTGGTAAACAGTGTATGATCACTGGATGATTCGTTTTAAGTCTAATACTGCGGGTAATGGAGTCGCCAATGACTAGTGTTTTCAATTTGTCAGAGCTAATGGTGGGAAGCTTCGGCGTCTCAGACCCCGTAACGGGAGGAGTAGAGACAAGAGAAGGCTCGGCCTCAGACTCCGACTCGCTGCTTAATGGGAAAAACCGGTTGAAAGTTTGTCGACTGAGTGAGCGACACCGATTGAGCATTTCCCTCCAGAAGCCATGAGAAAGTTGTCCGGCTGCGGGGACCGTGCCAGGGGATTTATACTAATGTTACTATCTGTACATACTGGTGGCACAGACACTGTTTCATCCTTTCCTACACTAAAATTACCTTTGCCAAACGATTGTGTCTGAAGCTGGGCTTGCAGCACAGCTATCCTCGCCGTAAGGCGATCGTTCTCCTGTATATTATGAGTACAGCGACTGCAATTAGAAGGCATCATGTTAATGTTACTACTTAGCTTCGGCTGGTGGAGGTCCTGACGAACCATGTCCAGATAAAGCATCCGGAGTGAAAAAGTTGAATGAAAAAAAGTTGAGGGAAAAACCAAAAATATAAACGTTAATTAAAAAGTAAAAAACATAAAGTTGTCAGGTAGCAAAGTATGGTTGGCAGAAAACACACAAGTCTGCAAGTTGTGACCAGAAGTCTGCAAGTTGTTTAGTGCACAGCTCCTTCTCAGAAAGGCAGAGGGAAAGCTTGCAGTATCCAAAAACAAGTGTATAATCTACAGCAAGATAATACACACACACAAACACACAGAGTATCAAGGAAGTGTAAGTACCTTTACTGGAGAAGCGTTTGGTGGCAGGTCAAAGGGCACAGGAAATGAGGTAGAGGAAATGGCGGCAGGTCAAAGGGCACAGGAAATGAGGTAGAGGAAGTGGAGGCAGGTCAAAGGGCACAGGAAATGAGGTAGAGGAAGTGGCGGCAGGTCAAAGGGCACAGGAAATGAGGTAGAGGAAGTGGTGGCAGGTCAAAGGAAATGAGGTAGAGGAAGTGGCGGCAGGTCAAAGGGCACAGGAAATGAGGTACAGGAAGTGGCGGCAGGTCAAAGGGCACAGGAAATGAGGTAGAGGAAGTGGTGGCAGGAAACACATTCCTCTGGACAGGGAATGTACTCATGTTCGGAGAGGAGAGAACATACAGACAGACCCTAAATCATTATTTAGTACTTAAACTTAACCTGTAATTCAACACAGTTAGGAAAGGAGAGGACAAAAAAAAGGTTTCCCCCCATTCAATATTAAGCTAATAAGTGGAACAGCACTACGTTATTCCAATCCAATCCATCATCAAGCTCAGTAGAATCTGATTGAAATGAGCTCTCTCTCAACAGAGCAGGCAGACGGAAAGACATTTTTGAAAGGGCCTCTGATTCAATACATCAAACAGTCCTTCAGAGAGAGAGCGAGAGAGAGAGCAACAGGGAGAGCGAGAAAGAGAGAGAGACCTCCCATTCATGGTGTTGTCTGCTTGCTGAGCTCTGAGTGTTTGTAGAGGTGTGTGAAACGCAGACAGCCTTACAGCCCAGAGTGCTGCTGTGTAAGTTAAACATATGAACAAATATAGACATACTGTATCTCTCTTCTGATGTACAAAGCTAATGTTTTAAATGCTTTCACATAGAAAGGTCAATATATCCCCCCTTTTCCATAGCTTCCTAGCTACCGATTTGTACAATAACATACAACATGTGTTGGAGCTAGAACTAAAGCCTTCATATACTATATTGCTGGCCCATGACCTCGTAAAATAAAACTATCACAGATCAATGATCACGAAGGAAAGGAGACGAGGAAGGGAACATAAAACTACTGGAATGTATTTAATTATCACTGCATATGATAATTCATCAGGCTAAAATCTGTCACTGTTTAGAGCAAACAAATGGTTTCTGTCAAATGAGAGAACATTAAATGGATGTAACTAGTCAAACTGATTGATTGATCACTTAAAATGTACTTTATTCATCAATCTATAAAGCGCTCTCAGGAGAAAGAGGGAGACAGTAGTCACAAAGAGCACGGAAGAAAATGCTAACTAATACAGCTCCTAGTGAAGTATGTCAGGCTACTATTCACAACACACTGGGTCATGGTTAGACTAACCTGCCTCTTATTGCATGGAGCTTGTTCATTTAATAGACAAATATACAGTGCCTTGAGAAAGTATTCACCCCCCTTGGCATTTCTCCTATTTTGTTGCCTTACAACCAGGAATTAAAATGGATTTTTGGGGGTTTGTATCATTTGATTTACACAACATGCCTACCACTTTGAAGATGTTAAATATTTTGTGAAACAAACAAGAAATAAGACTTTTAAAAAACAGAAAACTTGAGTGTGCATAACTACCCTACCCCCCCCAAAGATACTCCAATCTCCACTGTTTAGCATTACAGCTCCTTCGGGGTTATCTTTGGTCTCTTTGTTGCCTCTGATTAATGCCCTCCTTGCCTGGTCTGTAAGTTTTGGTGGGTGGACCTCTCTTGGCAGGTTTGTTGTGGTGCCATATTCTTTTTAATAATGGATTTAATGGTGCTCCGTGGGATGTTCAAAGTTTCAGAGATTTTTTTATAACCCAACCCTGATCTGTACTTCTCCACAACTTTGTCCCTGACCTGTTTGAAGAGCTCCTTGGTCTTCATATTGCTGCTTGTTTGGCAGTGCACCTTGTTTAGTGGTGTTGTAGACTCTGAGACCTTTCAGAACAGGTGTATATATACACTGAGATCATGTGACAGATCATATGACACTTAGATTGCACACAGGTGGCCTTTATTTAACTAATTATGTGACTGAAGGTAATTGGTTGCACCAGATCTTATTTAGGGGCTTCATAGCAAAGGGGGTGAATACATATGCACACACCACTTGTCCATTTTTCAAATCAGTCATTTGTTTTCCATTTCACTTCACCAATTCTGTGCATGTCCATTACATTAAATAAAAATAAAAATACATTTAAGTTACAGGTTGTAATGCAACTAAATAGGAAATAAGCCAAGGGGGGTGAATACTTTTGCAAGGCCCTCTAGCTACACAAACTGTTCCTACTCAAAGCCCGTCTTTGGGCTGGAGAGTGTTGCTCTCAAAAGCAACAAGAGACAATCAATGGCGACCTTGAATGTCAGACAGTCGCGATGATTAGCTACATTCTTTCATAAATTAAAATTTGAAGTGTTGAGTCCTCTATAGCCTTGGTTATTATTTATTATCTGGCCTTGCTGCTCATCTATGAACATCTTAAATAACAATCTGCCGTTAATGGCCACACTCTTTTCCAGAGCAACTTACAGCAGGGCAGCGACAGTTTTTTCACCTAGTTGGCTCAGGGATTCAAACCAGTGACCTTTCGGTTAATGGCCCAACACTCTTAACTGCTAGGCTACCTGCCGCCCAATATACTCTTAACATGTTGATATTCCATAAAGATATTCTATACATTTCCATCTACAATAGTCATTTACAACGCTGTATTTCTGATCAATTTGATGTTATTTTAATGGACAAAAAAATGTACTTTCTTTCAAAAACAAGGACATTTCTAAGTGACTGCAAACTTTTGAACAGTAGTGTATGTGAGAATGCTATTCATTAACTACAGCTAAGCGTTCCAACACCATAGTGTCCTCAAAGCTCATCACTAAGCTAAGGACCGTGGGACTAAACACCTCCCTCTGCAACTGGATCCTGGACTTCCTGACGCCCCCAGGTGGTAAGGGTAGGTGACAACACATCCGCCACTCTGATCCTCAACACGGGGGGCACCTCAGGGTTGCGGGCTCAGTCCCCTCCTGTACCCCTTGTTCACTCAGCACGGCCAGGCACGACTCCAACACCAGCATTAAGTTTGCTGATGACACAACAGTGGTAGGCCTGATCACCGACAACGATGAGACAACCTATAGGCAGGAGGTCAGAGACCTGACCGTGTGGTACAAGGACAACAACCTCTCCCTCAACGTAATCAAGACAAAGGAGATGATTGTGGACTACAGGAAAAGGTGGACCGAGCATCCCCCCATTCTCATTGACAGGGCTGTAAGTGGAGCAGGTTGAGAGCTTCAAGTTCCTTGGTGTCCGCATCACCAACAAACTAACATGGTCCAAGCACACCAAGACAGTCATGAAGAGGGTATGACAAAACCTATTCCCCCTCAGGAGACTGAAAATATTTGTCATGGGTCCTCAGATCCTCAAAAAGGTTCTACAGCTGCAGCATCGAGAGCATCCTGACTGGTTGCATCACTGCCTGGTATGGCAACTGCTTGGCCTCCGACCGCAAGGCACTACAGAGGGTAATGCGTACGGCCTAGTACATCACTGGGGCCAAGCTTTCTGCCATCCAGGACCTCTATACAAGGCGGGATAGAAGGCCCTAAAAATTGTCATAGACTGTTCTCTCTGCTACCACACGGCAAGAGGTACCGAAGCACCAAGTCTAGGTCCAAGAGGCTTCTAAACAGCTTCTACCCCTAAGCCATAAGACTCCTGAACATCTAGTCAAATGGCTATCCAGACTATTTGCACCCCCCCCACCCCCCTTCTACGCTGCTGCTACTCTCTGTCAGTCAATTTAATAACTCTACCTACATGTACTGTACATATTACCTCAATTGCCTCGACACCGGTGCCCCCGCACATTGACTCTGTACCGGTACCCCCTGTATATAGCCCCACTATTGTTATTTGCTGCTGCTCTTTAATTATTTGTTATTCTTATCTCTTACTTTTTGTTTGGGGGGGGGGGTATTTTCTTAAAACTGAATTGTAGTTTAAGGGTTTGTAAGTAAGCATTTCACTGTAAGGTCTATATACCTGTTGTATTTGGCGCATGTGACAAATACAATTTAATTTGATACAGTGCCTTGCGAAAGTATTCGGCCCCCTTGAACTTTGCGACCTTTTGCCACATTTCAGGCTTCAAACATAAAGATATAAAACTGTATTTTTTTGTGAAGAATCAACAACAAGTGGGGACACAATCATGAAGTGGAACGACATTTATTGGATATTTCTTTTTTAACAAATCAAAAACTGAAAAATTGGGTGTGCAAAATTATTCAGCCCCTTTAAGTTAATACTTTGTAGTGCCACCTTTTGCTGCGATTACAGCTGTAAGTCGCTTGGGGTATGTCTCTATCAGTTTTGCACATCGAGAGACTGACATTTTTTCCCATTCCTCCTTGCAAAACAGCTCGAGCTCAGTGGGGTTGGATGGAGAGCATTTATGAACAGCAGTTTTCAGTTCTTTCCACAGATTCTCGATTGGATTCAGGTCTGGACTTTGACTTGGCCATTCTAACACCTGGATATTTTTATTTTTGAACCATTCCATTGTAGATTTTGCTTTATGTTTTGGATCATTGTCTTGTTGGAAGACAAATCTCCGTCCCAGTCTCAGGTCTTTTGCAGACTCCATCAGGTTTTTTTCCAGCATGGTCCTGTATTTGGCTCCATCTATCTTCCCATCAATTTTAACCAACTTCCCTGTCCCTGCTGAAGAAAAGCAGGCCCAAACCATGATGCTGCCACCACCATGTTTGACAGTGGGTATGGTGTGTTCAGGGTGATGAGCTGTGTTGCTTTTACGCCAAACATAACGTTTTGCATTGTTGCCAAAAAGTTGAATTTTGGTTTCATCTGACCAGAGCACCTTCTTCCACATGTTTGGTGTGTCTCCCAGGTGGCTTGTGGCAGACTTTAAACAACATTTTTTATGGATATCTTTAAGAAATGGCTTTCTTCTTGCCACTCTTCCATAAAGGCCAGATTTGTGCAATATACGACTGATTGTTGTCCTATGGACAGAGTCTCCCACCTCAGCTGTAGATCTCTGCAGTTCATCCAGAGTGATCATGGGCCTCTTGGCTGCATCTCTGATCAGTCTTCTACTTGTATGAGCTGAAAGTTTAGAGGGACGGCCAGGTCTTGGTAGATTTGCAGTGGTCTGATACTCCTTCCATTTCAATATTATCGCTTGCACAGTGCTCCTTGGGATGTTTAAAGCTTGGGAAATATTTTTGTATCCAAATCCGGCTTTAAACTTCTTCACAACAGTATCTCTGACCCGGCTGGTGTGTTCCTTGTTCTTCATGATGCTCTCTGCTCTTTTAACGGACATCTGAGACTATCACAGTGCAGGTGCATTTATACGGGGACTTGATTACACACAGGTGGATTGTATTTATCATCATTAGTCATTTAGGTCAACATTGGATCATTCAGAGATCCTCACTGAACTTCTGGAGAGAGTTTGTTGCACTGAAAGTAAAGGGGCTGAATAATTTTGCACGCCCAATTTTTCAGTTTTTGATTTGTTAAAAAAGTTTGAAATATCCAATAAATGTCGTTCCACTTCATGATTGTGTCCCACTTGTTGTTGATTCTTCACAAAAAAATACAGTTTTATATCTTTATGTTTGAAGCCTGAAATGTGGCAAAAGGTCGCAAAGTTCAAGGGGGCCGAAAACTTTCGCAAGGCACTGTATGTATGGCTGTCTTTGTCAAGGATATGTTTATTGTGCATCTGTTGTTTTTCCACATCATTTCTGTAGAGACACAGTCCACATAGCTTGTCTGTAACCAATATAATGTTCTAATTCCACATGGCAACCAATAAGAACATGTTACAAAAGACGTCAACGGTCAAATGCTTTTCTTGTTCCTGTTTTCGTGATGTCATGTCAAGCACGTCAAACGATCGACTCCAACTACAATTCCTTTTAAACTTCAGTCACCCTTTTAAACTCCATGCTGGCTGCTCTCCTCCCTTCATCTCAACTAGAAAACAGGCGATTATTCATCAATTAAATAAATGCACTCTGAGGCTAGGACTTTCCTGGTCTTGTCAATGTTGAGCACAAACTCCTGGCCCTATAGTAATAGTTGTTTTATCTATCTAAAAGTATTATAATGTATTCAGATATACTGGTTGTTCTATCTAAAGGTAATGTAATCAGATATACTAGTGTACTAGATATACTCAATGTGTCTACCAGTAAATCTCCTCTCAGATCAATGAGTCTTAGCAGTAAAACTCCTCTCTGATCAATGAGTCTTAGCAGTAAAACTCCTCTCTGATCAATGAGTCTTAGCGGTAAAACTCCTCTCTGATCAATGAGTCTTAGCAGTAAAACTCCTCTCTGATCAATGAGTCTTAGCAGTAAAACTCCTCTCTGATCAATGAGTCTTAGCGGTAAAACTCCTCTCTGATCAATGAGTCTTAGCGGTAAAACTCCTCTCTGATCAATGAGTCTTAGCAGTAAATCTCCTCTCTGATCAATGAGTCTTAGCAGTAAAACTCCTCTCTGATCAATGAGTCTTAGCAGTAAAACTCCTCTCTGATCAATGAGTCTTAGCGGTAAAACTCCTCTCTGATCAATGAGTCTTAGCAGTAAAACTCCTCTCAGATCATTGAGTCTTAGCAGTAAAACTCCTCTCTGATCAATGAGTCTTAGCAGTAAATCTCCTCTCAGATCATTGAGTCTTAGCAGTAAAACTCCTCTCTGATCATTGAGTCTTAGCAGTAAAACTCCTCTCAGATCAATGAGTCTTAGCAGTAAAACTCCTCTCTGATCAATGAGTCTTAGCAGTAAAACTCCTCTCAAAGAAAACCCTCAGAGTTTTAATAGATAGATAGCTAGATTGGTCTGCGGTTAGAACCAGTAAAGGCCACTTTACCACTCTTGGGTAGCGGACTGACTTTGGTTTCCCTCCAGTCCTGAGGACAAACACTTTCCTCTAGGCTCAGATTAAAGGTATGATAGATATGAGTGGCTATAGAGTCAGCTACCATCCTCAGTAGCTTTCCATCTAAGTTGTCAATGCCAGGAGGTTTATCATTATTATTGTTCCACCTCTCCCACACTAACTTTATAAAATTCTAACTTTCAGTGCTTTTCTTTCATTAGTTTTTTTATGCATGAATATGACGGCTCACTGTTCGTTGTTGGCATTTCCTGCCTAAGTTAGCCCACTTTGCCAATGAAGTAATCATTAAAATAATTGGCAACAACAAATGGTTTTGTGATGAATAAGCCCATTTGATTCGTTGAAAGATGAAGATGAATTTGTCTTTCTGCCGATCATTTAGTTTAATGTACACCAAAGTTGTTTTCCCCATTATTCTTTATATCATTGATCTTGGCTTCAGAATACAGTTTATTCTTCTTTTTAGTCACATAATTGCTTAATTTTCAGTAAGTCAGCCAGTCAGATGTACAACCTGATTTATTAGCCACTCCTTTTGCCCCATCTCTTTCAACCATACCGTTTTTAAATTCCTCATCAATACCATGGAGCCTCAACAGTTCTAACAGTCAGTTTCCTAACAGGTGCATGTGTTCATGTAAGAAGCAATTTCATAAATGAATTAAGTGCAGCATCTGGATGCTCCTCATTAATCACATCAGACCAACAAATATTTTTAACATCATCTACAAATGAGTCACAGCTATATATTTTGTATGATCTCTTATAAACTATTTTAGGCCCAGCTTTTACAACGATGGCTTTCCTGGATATAGCCACTATACTGTGATTACTGCATCCAATGGGTACGGATACAGCTTCAGAACAAAGTTCTCCAGTTTTAGTAAAAATTGTAATAAATACATGTGGTTGATATAATTAATGTAGTGTTTGTAAACACTCTGGTAGGTTGATGAATAACCTGAACCAGATTACAGGCACTGGATACAGTGAGAAGCTTCCTCTTGAGTGGACAGCCTGAATAAAACCAGTCAATATTCAAGTCCCAAAGAAAGTTATCCTCTCTGTTTACATCACATACACTATCAAGCATTTCATACATATTATTTACATACTGACTGTAAGCACTTGGTGCTAAAGAAAAAGCTTTAGATGTGCCAGGTGAACCTGCCAGGTGAACCTGCCAGGTGACCCAGAGGATCTTGTTTCTCATGGTCTAAGAGCCTTTAGGTGCCTTTTGGCAAACTCCAAGAGGGGCGTCATGTGCCTTTTACTGAGGAGTGGCTTCCATCTGGTTGGTGGAGTGCTGCACAGATGGTTGTTCTTCTGGAAGGTTCTCCCATCTCTACAGAGGAACTCTGGAGCTCTATCAGAGTGACCATTGGGTTCTTGGTCACCTACCTGTCCAAGGCCCTTCTCCCCTGATTTTTCAGCCAGCTCTAGAAAGAATCTTAGTGGTTCCAAAATTCTTCCATTTAAGAATGATGGAGGCCATTGTGCTCTTGGGGACCTTCAATGCTGCAGAAATGTTTAATGGCTTGGTTTTTGCTCTGACATGCACTGTCAACTGTGGGACCTTATATAGACATATGTGTGTCTTTTCAAATCTTGTCCAATCAAATGAATTTACCACAGGTGGACTCCAATCAAATTGTAGAAACATCTGGAGATGATCAATGGAAACAGGATGCACCTGAGCTCAATTTCAAGTCTCGTAGCAAAGGGTTTGAATACTTACGTAAATATATATATATAAATTTTAATCTTTCATACATTTGCAAAAAAAAACTTGTTTTCTCTTTGTCGTTATCGGTATTGTGTGTAGATTGATGAGAAAAATAAATAATTGAATCAATTTTAGAATAAGGCTGTAATGTAACAAAATGTGTAAAAAGTTTAGGGGTCTGAATACTTTCTGAATGCACTGTATATGAATGTTATCGGATGTTAGCAAGTTATTGATTTCATGAACCTTATTTCTAAGGCTGCATATAGTAAAATGGGCTATTTTCAGCCCTTTCCTGGGTAGCTTATCAGAGATAGAAACAATATTGAAAAGAGCAAACAAAGAAATATAAAACAATATACATCCCTGCCAGGCTTTTGGGAGGGACGGTGGATTATGTGCCTGGCATAGCAGATGTAAGCAATGTCCCCACGCTCTCTGGCAGCTTTCATGGCTGGGATAGGTTCTTTCCTCTTCTGGCGCACAGCTTCAGGATAGTCCTTGTTGAGGAAGATATACTTTCCTCCTAAGTTCTTGGCTCTTTCCAGAACAGCTTTCTTGTCCTTGAACCTCAGGAACCTGACCACTATCGGCCTGGGCCTGTCACCTGGGCCTGTCACCTGACCACTATCGGCCTGGGCCTGTCACCTGGGCCTGTCACCTGGGCCTGTCACCTGGGCCTGTCACCTGGGCCTGTAACCTGACCACTATCGGCCTGGGCCTGTCACCTGGGCCTGTCACCTGGGCCTGTAACCTGACCACTATCGGCCTGGGCCTGTCACCTGGGCCTGTCACCTGGGCCTGTAACCTGACCACTATCGGCCTGGGCCTGTCACCTGGGCCTGTCACCTGGGCCTGTCACCTGGGCCTGTCACCTGGGCCTGTCACCTGGGCCTGTAACCTGGGCCTGTCACCTGGGCCTGTCACCTGGGCCTGTAACCTGGGCCTGTCACCTGGGCCTGTCACCTGGGCCTGTCACCTGGGCTTGTAACCTGACCACTATCGGCCTGGGCCTGTCACCTGGGCCTGTCACCTGGGCCTGTAACCTGACCACTATCGGCCTGGGCCTGTCACCTGGGCCTGTCACCTGGGCCTGTAACCTGACCACTATCGGCCTGGGCCTGTCACCTGGGCCTGTCACCTGGGCCTGTCACCTGGGCCTGTCACCTGGGCCTGTCACCTGGGCCTGTCACCTGGGCCTGTAACCTGGGCCTGTCACCTGGGCCTGTCACCTGGGCCTGTAACCTGGGCCTGTCACCTGGGCCTGTCACCTGGGCCTGTAACCTGACCACTATCGGCCTGGGCCTGTCACCTGGGCCTGTCACCTGGGCCTGTCACCTGGGCCTGTAACCTGACCACTATCGGCCTGGGCCTGTCACCTGGGCCTGTCACCTGGGCCTGTCACCTGGGCCTGTAACCTGACCACTATCGGCCTGGGCCTGTCACCTGGGCCTGTCACCTGGGCCTGTCACCTGGGCCGGTGGTGGGTTTTCCAGTTACACTCCACCTCAATCTTCCTGTGGTCCATCTTCAGTTTCTCTGAGATCATTTCCCTCACTTTGTTCTCAGACTCCGTCCAGGTCTCATGTGGAGATTCTGCAATTCCGTCCACAACCATGTTGTTTTGTCTTGATTGTCCCTGGAGATAATCTGATTTCTCCATCATTGTTATCATGGATTCACATACAGAACTGATGTCCTCTCTCAATGACTTACAGATTGCTCTCATCTTGCTGTTCTTCAGGTGCTGGACCTCTATGGTCAGGCCGTCCATTATTTTATTAGTTGAATCCACCAGTATTTGGACAAAACACTTGAAGCTATTTTCTTGTTGCTGTAACAACTGCTTGTGGATTTTTTTTTGTTTGTTTAAAAGATCCTTCACCTGTGATAGAGACACAGCCGTCTTCAATGGTCCTCCTCCGGCTTTAGTCTTTGTCACGAGACGTAGTTTATGCTATTACTCCTTGCAGTTCCAGACAGGGCGTGTCACAGGGAAGATTGAAAACATCCTTAGCAGGGCTCTGGACAGCCACAAGACCGGGACAATCCGTGATCCCAGCCACAATTTATTTATTTTATTTGACCTTTATTTAACTAGGCAAGTCAGTTAAAGAACAAATTCTTATTTTCAATGACGGCCTAGGAACAGTGGGTTAACTGCCTGTTCAGGGATGCGAACTTGCAACCTTTCAGTTACTAGTCCAATGCTCTAACCACTAGACACTGTGTGTGTGTGTGGCTAACAGCATCGTGGGCTTCGTTCAAGCCTTCAAGAAAATCCAGCTAGCTAATAGGAATGCACACACACCGGACTGCGAACTCAGCCAGACACACACAGTACTATTATCGGATGGTCTAATGTCGCCGTCCCAAATGACACCTTATCTCTTATATAGTGCCCTACGGACCCTGGTCAAAGGTCATACACTATACAGGAAATTAAAGTCTCTGTCTCCGTCCGCCTGTCCGTCCGTCCATCTCTCTGTCAGACAGTTACGGAGGGGGGGGGGACGACTCAGTGTGGAGCCGTGACTTTTGGCTGACATTTACTGACGATCCATCAGAGCCACTAATCAATGGGACACAGACTGTCACAGGGACAGATTCTCTCTTCAACATCCGTAGGAAGACATTTCATTGAACTGCCGCAGGGAAGTTATTTAACATATACGACATTCTAAAACTATCTTGTTTACACTATGGTGGAATTCTGAATCATGTTTGTGGGAAATAAATTATGTACCTGAACGTGACCATTTATACAGCACCATACACTGGGGACATAGTGATAAACAACATTGTGGTGTTGGTGCATTTGCAATAAATAGCCTACAGCAGTCACTTTACCTTCAATTTTATGTCCTTTCATTAGTGTGATTATAAGACTGGGACTGCTGTGCTTTGCTTTGTCACTTTGCACAACCAACTGTTAACAACAATATGTAGAACAGAGATGAAATAAGATGATATATGTGACCCGTTTCAAGAAACTAGGTGCACGTTGCACATCACAGGAGGCATTTGAATGTGTATTTTTAATAATATTTGTAATGTTTTTTTGTTGTTGTTGCATAAATGCCTTCTGGAACATGTGCCTTAAAAACAAAAATGAAAAATACGAAAAATACGAAAGAAAATGGTTAAATTATGAGCCGAGTTGATTTAGCTACGGAAAAATACAGGAACCTTCCCGCTAGCTATGATTGGGTGAGATAATGGGTGGGCTGGACATGCCGAGAGATGCGTTCGGATTGGTCTGCCATGTAGCATGTGTCTGTCTATGACATGAGCTGCTTAGTATGTGTGGATAATCCTTTCTAAAGATATCATGTAGAACTGAACAAGTTTTGCTACTCTGCTCTCAACATTGCTGACTTGAAGTTAATATAGTGGAAAAAAGTTGTGATGGACTATTTTCTGGAGGGATGATTGTGCTGACTCTCTGACTTAATCAGACAATGGGGAAATCCCTGATTTAGATTGACCAAGTTTTGAAATCAGTGGAACGTCCGGTGGAAGCAGAGAGATGATTGCCAAATGCAGAGAGTCCAAAAAAGAGAGCCAAGACAGAAGGCTGTTGTATAAAACACCTGTCTCCGGATTACATCTTCAAACTAAGGGCAACCATGGCATCCATGACAGAGAGGAAGAAGCGTCCATCCATGTATACGGGTAAGATAGTCTATATAGCTACATTTTCAGATATTACACGTTTCTAATATTGTCAAAAATGATTCTCATTGCAAATTAAACATTAGCTAGCTGGCTCGCTATGATCTGTGTAGTAATATTATTAGCATCTCAGAAAGACATTTGCATCCCTGGTTATAACCTATATAGCTAACATTGAACCTAATTAGTTAGCTCTAGATAGATAAAGTGTATTTTGGACAACAGGGTAAATAGACCCTGAGTTAATAAAGACCAACAGTTTCTTCCCCTTAATGACAGTCCCCTTAATGAAGGCCATCAACACTAACCACCATCATAACAAATGCTGATGACATCATCAGGCTGTGGACTGGATAATAAAGAGAGATGAACCTGGAGAAGAATCCCTTAAGAAAGCTGGTCTTGGGGCTCTGTTCACAAACAGATCCCACAGAGCCCCAGGACAGCAACACAATTACACCCATCAAATCATGAGAAAACAAAAAGATAATTACTTGACACATGGAAAGAATTAAATAAAAAAAACAGAGAAAACTAGAATGCTATTTGGCCCTAAACAGAGAGTACACAGTGGCAGAATACCATAGTGACTGCCCCAAAATGAAGGAAAGCTTTGACTGTGCAGACTCAGTGAGCATAGCCTTGCTATTGAGAGAGGCCGCCGTAGGCAGACATGGCTCTCGAGAATACAGGCTATGTGCACACTGCCCACAAAATGAGGTGGAAAATGAGCTGCACTTCCCAACCTCCTGCCCAATGTATGACCATATTAGAGACACATATTTCCCTCAGATTACACAGCCCCACAAAGAATTTTAAAACAAATCCAATTATGATAAACTCCCATATCTATTGGGTGATATTCCATAGTGTGCCATCACAGCAGCAAGATTTGTGACCTGTCGCCACGAGAAAAGGGAAACTAATGAAGAACAAACACCATTGTAAATACAACCCATTTGTTTATTTATTTTCCATTTTGTACTTCAACTATTTGCACATCATTACAACACTGTATATAGTCATAATATCACATTTGAAATGTCTTTATTCCTTTGGAACTTTTGTGAGTGTGTGTGAGAGAGAAACATTGGTTGAGTGCTGTTTAAATGTGGAAAACGAGCTGTTTTGGGCAGAGAGCTTTCAAACTCTTTCTTATTGGTCTATTAACTCATTTACTGCATGGTGATGTCACACAACTCCATCCCACCAAAACAGGCTGCAATTTCAGTTATCATTTCAAACAGCTCTTACACTAAAAGGACATTATCATAATTTTCACAATTTCACAGTATTATTCCAACCTCATAGTGTGGAAATATATATAAAACACAGGATAATCTAGTTTTTGACCTTACTGGGCATTTAGCATTGGTATGTGTGGTTTTAAAGCACTGTACTGCCATTCACTCTAAAGTGGCAGGTTTTTGGAACGTACCAACTAAGTGTACACAGAGGGGGACCAGAACAGTATGGGTGATTTACAGTACACACCAAATGCATGGGGGGGATCTGGGCAAAGTGATGATTTACCCAGGGTAGTCAGAATGCGCTGGAACTCCCCTGCCAGGTTTGGTCCAATCCCATGGAGCCGATGCTAGAATACTGAACAATGACGGGCCACTTCTCATCATTGGGGATGGGCAGTGTGTGGGCATGTCAAATCAAATCTAATTATATTGGTCTCATACACATGGTTAGCAGATGTTATTGCGAGTGTAGCGAAATTCTTTCTGCTTCTAGATTCGACAGTGCAGCAGTATCTAACAGGTAATATCTAACAATTCCACAACAAAACCTAATACACAGTCTAGTAAACGAATGGCATGAGAGGGTAGTGCGTACGGCCCAGTACATCACTGGGGCTAAGCTGCTTGCCATCCAGGACCTCTACACCAGGTGGTGTCAGAGGAAGACCCTAAAAATTGTCAAAGACCCCAGCCACCCCAGCCACCCCAGTACTAGACTGTTTTCTACTACCGCATGGCAAGTGGTACCAGAGTGCCAAGTCTAGGACCAAAAGGCTTGTCAACAGTTTTTACCCCTAAGCCTGAACCGGTAATCAAATGGATACCTGGACTATTTGCATTGTGTGCCTCCCCCCACCCCTCTTTTTACGCTGCTGCTACTCTCTGTTTATCATATATGCATAGTCACTTTAACTATACATTTATGTACATACGGTGGGGCAAAAAAGTATTTAGTCAGCCACCAATTGTGCAAGTTCTCCCACTTAAAAAGATGAGAGAGGCCTGTAATTTTCATCATAGGTACACATCAACTATGACAGACAAAATGAGGAAAAAAATCCAGAAAATACATTGTAGGATTTTTAATGAATTTATTTGCAAATTATGGTGGAAAATAAGTATCTCAGTGAAAGAAACAGGTAGAGAGTGAGAAACGGAAATGAGAGAGGAATATTTAAGTGAGGGATGACATAGGTGGAGGAGGGAGGCCAAACTGTTGTTCTCTAAAGGCTGCTCTCTATGTTAGTGCCTCTCTAATGGAACTAGGGCCAATGGTCAGGGAGAGGCATGGTAGACAGGAAATAACCTCATAAATAGAGGGATCACCTGAATGAAAGAATCTGAAAGAGGGGATGATTCCATCTCTGCAAGGGAGTACATGAACATCAGAGAGAGATGAACGCAGAGACACTTAATATGTTACTATTGGGCCTTATTTCGTCTTGCTGAGCGAGTTGTCATGGTAACCAAGATAAAATGTGTTATTAAGGTTGGTATAAATACACGACGACAGCTAGGAAATTCAACCCAGATATGAGACTAATGTTGTTTTCTTAATGCTCTACCCACAAACTAACAACTTCAAAGACACCTGGCTCCCAGGCAATGCAAGAACTGGAGCAAAAACAGGAAATCAACAACTTAATAATAATTTATCAACAACAAAACAAAACAATGAAATTAAACATGAACTCATTTCATCTGGGAGTGTAGACTGTAACCTAGCGTAGCATTCAGTCTAGTTCAACCACACTATAGAAAAGGTAGCCTTCAAAATGGCCACTCAGAGAATCACTCATCCCTCTGTTTTCTGGTACCAGTCTGTCTTGATCATGTTGTAAGTGAGGATGACCATTCCGAAGCCGTCCTCATAGCACAGAAACATAATCTTCCTGTTGGTACAAGATGGAGGACACATGTCAATTGAGGACACAATACGTTCGCACACACACACACACACACACACACACACACACACACACACACACACACACACACACACACACACACACACACACACACACACACACACACACACACACACACACACACACACACACACACACACACACACACACACACGCACACACAATTGAACCACAGCAACATACATAGTAATAGCCCTTAAGGGAGGCATCCATCCTATAGCAATATTACACAGTGAGCCATCCATCTATCCTGTAGCAGTATTACACAGTGAGCCATCCATCTATCCTGTAGCAGTATTACACAGTGAGCCATCCATCCATCCTGTAGCAGTATTACACAGTGAGCCATCCATCTATCCTGTAGCAGTATTACACAGTGAGCCATCCATCCATCCATCCTGTAGCAGTATTACACAGTGAGCCATCCATCTATCCTGTAGCAGTATTACACAGTGAGCCATCCATCCATCCTGTAGCAGTATTACACAGTGAGCCATTCATCCATCCATCCATCCATCCATCCTGTAGCAGTATTACACAGTGAGCCATCCATCCATCCATCCATCCTGTAGCAGTATTACACAGTGAGCCATCCATCTATCCTGTAGCAGTATTACACAGTGAGCCATCCATCTATCCTGTAGCAGTATTACACAGTGAGCCATCCATCCATCCATCCTGTAGCAGTATTACACAGTGAGCCATCCATCCATCCATCCATCCTGTAGCAGTATTACACAGTGAGCCATCCATCTATCCTGTAGCAGTATTACACAGTGAGCCATCCATCTATCCTGTAGCAGTATTACACAGTGAGCCATCCATCTATCCTGTAGCAGTATTACACAGTGAGCCATCCATCTATCCTGTAGCAGTATTACACAGTGAGCCATCCATCTATCCTGTAGCAGTATTACACAGTGAGCCATCCATCCATCCATCCATCCTGTAGCAGTATTACACAGTGAGCCATCCATCCATCCATCCTGTAGCAGTATTACACAGTGAGCCATCCATCCATCCATCCATCCATCCATCCATCCTGTAGCAGTATTACACAGTAACAGCCCTTAAGGGAGTGAACTTAAGCTAGCAGGGCAATTCTATGCCAGGATGGCCCAACATATTTGGATACAGATTTCAAAATGATTGCCAAACATCCTTTCCCCAAAGAACCTTAAAATGGATTTCAAAAACATCCTAAAAATTGGTAATGAAGGTAATGGCCACTTTCTATTCACAGACTGTATTTATTTGGATTTTTTCCAGCTTTGAGAAATATAATATTAGATGCATTTTAGAAACTCCAGGCAGCAGAATACATGAATGTCTAACACTCCTATAAAAGAGAATACATTTATAACTTGTGTTAAGAGGATTTGACAAATCCTTTCTATTAAGCTCTGAGAGAAACATCTTCATGATTCAATTAATATTGTGATTTTTAGAGTGAGTGAGTGAGTGAGTGAGTGAGAGTGTGAGTGAGTGAGTGAGTGAGTGAGTGAGTGTGTGAGTGAGTGAGTGAGTGAGAGTGTGAGTGAGTGAGAGTGTGAGTGAGTGAGTGAGAGTGTGAGTGAGTGAGTGAGAGTGTGAGTGAGAGTGTGAGTGTGAGTGAGTGAGTGAGAGTGTGAGTGAGTGTGAGTGAGTGAGTGAGTGAGTGAGTGAGTGAGTGAGTGAGTGAGTGTGAGTGAGTGAGTGTGAGT